>NC_053024.1:482535006-482554284 GCF_003073215.2 Triticum urartu
GGTCTTATCCTTGAAAGAGATTCCACCCTCACGTAGCCCAGTGTTTCTGACGATAGCCATGTTTTGCAGGGGAGATTTCCGAGGCAGGAGGCCGAACCTGCGGCGGCTAGCCAACAAGGGGCCGCAGGGCCCCATGGGGAAAAAGGAATGAAGTCCGGACTGAGATGCCGGCGCAAAGGTATAGTGCACCCTCTGTTTCCCTGGAGTTATTCTGTCAGGGCATATTAACGTTCATGCTACCTTCAGAACGAAGAGACCTTGTCGGACTACGGAGAGGTTGCCAATCGCGCCTCCACCAACCAGGCTCCAATGTCTGGCCAGGAAGCGGAGGAGAGCACAAGGCGCGCACCGGACGCTCCTCCGACAGAGGATGCGGACAGGCTGTCTGCCACAAATTCTAAAGTGGAGAGTGCCATGAACCACAGGCGTCGCCGGACAATTCTACGCGACGCTTGTTTCTCCCAAGAGGCTTTAGATGCCTTTAATTCGGGAGATGCGTACCTCTGTGCCGCTCAAAATGGTTTAGCCAGAGCCACGGAGCAGTATGTAAAAGACATACGGGTAAGAAAATTTTGGTTAAATATATATATGCCAGTAGCCCCCGAGACTTGAAGCAGTTAGAGCAACTGATTTAAGGATCATTTAATATGCAGCTTCTTACAGAGAAGAATGCCGTACTGTCCCAGGAGCTGGAAAAGTGCAAGGCCCAACTAGAGGCCGCACTAGCCGCAGCAGGGGAGCCCAAAGAGACCCCCTTAGGTAAGATACACTTCGAAAGATTAGTATTGTGCGGTGTGGGTGCAAATCTGACAAATCATATTGCAGGATGGCGCCGGACTCGATCCGGACAAGCAACAACTCTTACGCCGGCTAAAGGCCGGTGAGAGTACGTTGACAAAGGTGAGGCGAGAGAAGAATGATCTTCAGGATGCCAACACCAAGCTGGACGTCGAACTTAAAGATGTTCGTGGCCAGCTGTCGGACTCCACGAAGGAGAATCAGCGGCTTCGACGCGGCATTTAGTAAGTGCTTGAACGAACTTTGAAAAAAGAGTTCGGCGAGGAAGTCGACTAACAGAGTAATGTCTGTAGGTATGCTCACAGGTCGTCCTGCAGAGGAGATGCCCGGTTCTACGGGTGACCTTCTTCCCGAACTCTTGCAACTGCACGAGCGAATTCGGCAGGCGATGCGGGTATTGCCCAAGCCTTATGGCCTGCCCACTCCGTGCCCGAGGGCCTTGGAGAGCTTGCGGAGAAGCTGAAGGGAGCTCGGCGGCGCTTCCGGTTGTGGAAGATATCGGCCTGCCGACAAGGCGCTAGGGAGGCCTGGGCCATGGTGAAGACCCGTTTTACGAAGTCTGACCCAAACCACATGGCCGAGGTCGGACCAGTGGGGCCTGACGGGAAGGAGATCCCTGTAAGCTTAGTATACGGCCAAGTAGAGTTGGCCGCGAAGTATTCCCAGCAGGACTGTAAATTAGACAGCCTATTAGATGGTATAGAAGAGGAATACAATCAGTCATAATGACTGTGTAATTTTGAATTGACATGTGTAATGCCTTCTAGCCGGATTGTAGATCGTTTGTCGTTGCCGACCTTTTCGCTTCAACCTCGGGACCTGACGGTCCGGAGTGTGTCCGAATACCCTAGCGGTTATATAAGAACCGGGGTATGCGTGGAGACCAGGCGTAGGGGTCATCAATACTTTATCAGACAAGTGCCCAACTAGTTATGTTATATTACATGGTTAGTAAGAAACATCTTCCAGAGAGAATAGTTCCGTTAAGGGTTCCTTTCGCTGGGAGGCATGCCCTAAGGTGCATGTCCGGACTGTGTGAAGAGATGCAGAAAAAAAGGCATCTGGGGGCACATAAAATGAGTAAAAAGATCATCTTTTATTTCACCGACCGAATATTCCCTTAAGAACGCTAGCTTTCGGCTTCACCCAGTCTGAGGTACACATCCGGCTGACCCGGCAGTAACAATCGCAGAGGTGCTCCCTTTACCGCCTAGCCGAACAATCGGGAACGTAGGAGTAAGCACAGGAGCCAGGCAACCCAGCTTGGCCAAAACTTAAGTCATATCGATGCATATAATGGTGAAGAAAAAAGGTACATGCGGAAGTTTGACGCATGTGTTGGGCGTGAAGCCCGTATAAATAAGCTTCTGCTAAAGAAGCCCCCAGGTTTAATAAGCGCGAGTGGCGCGTCACTAGATGAGCCTTTAAGGGCTATGAAAGAAAAAAATGGGAAGGAGAGAAATGTAAGACAGAAAAATACAAAAAGGGATGGACAGAGGAAGGAGACGAACACAGAGTCCGGCACTAGGCATAGAATCTTCAGAGACGGGTGGCATTCCACGGGTTCGGCTCGAGTCGGTTGTTCGACGCATCTCGCAAGCGGTACGCCCCACCAGTCAGGACTTGGTCGATTATGAATGGACCTTCCCACTTGGGCTTGAGTTTGTCCTTTTTCTTATCCGGCAGGCGTAGAACTAGTTCGCCAACATTGTAATTTTTGGCCCGTACTTCTCTGCTTTGATATCTTTGGGCCTGTTGTTGATAAAATGCGGAACGGGCTTTTGCCACATCGCGCTCCTCCTCCAAGGCGTCCAAGTTGTCCTGCCGATCGAGCTCGGCTTCTCTTTCTTCGTACATGCGCACTCTAGGTGAGTCATGAATTATGTCGTAGGGCAGAACTGCTTCTGCGCCGTACACCATAAAAAATGGTGTGTACCCGATGGTGCGATTTGGCGTGATCTGCAGCCCCCATAGCATGGAGTCGAGCTCCTCTACCTAGTGCGTGTTAGATTCCTTGAGGGACCGCACCAGTCTGGGTTTGATGCCTCTCATGATAAGACCATTTGCACATTCGACCTGGCCGTTGGTTTGTGGGTGATAGACGGAAGCATAATCGAGCTTGATGCCCATGTTTTTGCATCAGAGTTTTACCTCGTCGGCGGTAAAATTTGTACCGTTGTCGGTTATGATGCTGTGGGGGACACCATAACGGTGTACAACCCCGGATATGAAGTCTATCACAGGTCCGGATTCGGCCGTTTTAACAGGCTTGGCTTCTATCCATTTGGTGAACTTATCCACCATGACCAGTAAGTATTTTTTCCTATGGGTTCCACCTTTAAGGGGTCCGACCATGTCGAGCCCCCAGACCGCAAAAGGCCAGGTGATGGGTATAGTTTGGAGTGCGGTGGGTGGCATATGGCTTTGGTTGGCAAAAAGTTGGCAACCAGCGCATCGTTGGACTAGGTCCTGAGCGTCTGCTCGGGCCGTCGGCCAGTAAAAGCCTGTACGGAAAGCCTTGCTAACGAGGGACCGAGCAGCGGCGTGGTGACCACCGAGTCCGGCATGAATTTCAGCCAGGAGGTTCCGCCCTTCCTCTTCGGAGATGCACCTTTGAAGGACTCCGGTAGTGCTTTTCTTATAAAGTTCTCCCTCATGGACTCTGTAGGCCTTAGATCGCCGTACTATGCAGCGGGCCTCGTTTTGGTCCTCCGGGAGTTCCTGCCTAGTAAGGTAGGCTAGGAATGGTTCTATCCACGGGGCGATAACCGCCATTATTACGTGGGCTGAAGGTGTAATTTCGTTGGCAGAGCCTCCAATTGT
This sequence comes from Triticum urartu, assembly GCF_003073215.2. Lineage (NCBI taxonomy): Eukaryota > Viridiplantae > Streptophyta > Magnoliopsida > Poales > Poaceae > Triticum > Triticum urartu. Next base: position 482,538,628 of record NC_053024.1, read on the forward strand.
GTCAGATTGTTCGGCGTCGAGTGGTGCGGCTGGGTTCGGGCTGTTATTTGCGGGTTCCCCCTCCCATGCTACGGATGGCTTGAACAATCTTTCCAAAAAGACTTGGGGGGGACTGCATCGCGTTTTGCTCCGATGCGTGCTAGGACGTCCGCCGCTTGATTGTTTTCTCGGGCTATATGGTGAAACTCCAGCCCTTCGAACCGAGCTGACATTTTTAGGACGGCGTCGCGTAAGCTGCCATTTTTGGGTCCTTGGCGTCGAAGTCTCCATTTATTTGGGATATCGCGAGGTTTGAATCCCCGCGTACCTCTAGGCGCTGGATACCCATGGATACTGCTATCCGGAGGCCATGTAGGAGGGCCTCATATTCGGCTGCATTGTTGGAATCCGTGTACATGATTGGAGCACATATTGGACTGTGTCTCCTGTGGGGGACGTCAGGACGACGCCGGCCCCCAGTCCGGCCAACATTTTGGAGCCGTCGAAATGCATAATCCATTGAATATGTGTCGTACTCTTTAGGGAGCTCGGCCTCCGTCCATTCTGCGACGAAGTCGGCCAAAACTTGCGATTTAATAGCTCGCCGTGGCTTATAGGTTATATCGAACGGGAGAAGCTCGATGGCCCATTTTGCAATCCGGCCCGTTGCATCGCGGTTGTTGATAATATCGTTTAGTGGCACTTCCGAGGCTACTGTTATGGAACACTCTTGAAAGTAGTGTCGTAGCTTCCGGGATGCCATGAATACCGCGTATGCAATCTTTTGATAATGCGGGTACCGTGATTTGCATGGAGTGAGGACAGTGGACACGTAGTAGACCGGCCTTTGAAGGGGGAATTTGTGTCCGTCCGTTTCCCGCTCGACAACGAGCACTGCGCTGACAACTTGGTGTGTTGCTGCAATGTACAATAACATTGGTTCGCCGGTGATTGGCGCGGCCAGGACTGGGTTTGTTGCCAATATGGCTTTTATTTCATCAAGTCCGGCCGTGGCGGCATCCGTCCACTCGAAGTGTTCGGTGCGCCGAAGGAGGCGATAAAGGGGTAGTGCCTTTTCTCCCAAGCGGGAGATGAAGCGGCTTAAAGCCGCCACGCACCCGGTTAATTTTTGTATTTGTTTAAGGTCCTTTGGGACATCCAATTGTGACAAAGCTCGGATCTTGGCTGGGTTTGCTTCAATTCCTCTACCGGATACAATGAAGCCCAAGAGCTTTCCGGCTGGAACGCCGAAGACGCATTTTTCTGGGTTGAGCTTGATGTCATATTGTCGGAGGTTATCGAATGTAAGCCTCAAGTCGTTTACTAGGGATTCGACATGTCTTGATTTGACGACCACATCATCCACATACGCCTCCACTGTTTTGCCGATCTGGTTTGCCAGACATGTCTGGATCATGCGCTGATATGTTGCGCCGGCGTTTTTCAGCCCGAAGGGCATTGTGTTGAAGCAGAATGGGCCGTATGGTGTGATGAATGCTGTTGCAGCTTGGTCTGATTCTGCCATCTTGATTTGATGGTAACCGGAGTATGCGTCGAGGAAACACAACAAATCGTGTCCTGCGGTGGCATCGATAATTTGATCGATGCAGGGGAGGGGGAAGGGATCCTTTGGGCAAGCCTTGTTAAGGTCTTTAAAATCGACACACAGGCGCCAGGATTTGTCCTTCTTTGGTACCATCACCAGGTTTGCTAGCCAGTCCGGATGTTTTATGTCTCTGATGAATCCGGCCTCCAATAGCTTGGCTAGCTCCTCTCCCATAGCCTGTCTCTTGGGTTCGGAAAAACGCCGAAGGGCTTGTTTGACAGGTTTAAATCCTTTTAGGATATTTAAGCTGTGTTCGGCCAGCCTGCGTGGGATCCCTGGCATGTCTGAAGGGTGCCAGGCGAAGAATGTCCCAGTTCTCTCGTAGGAACTCTCGCAGTGCGGCGTCTACATCAGGGTTCAGTCGTGCCCCGATGGAAGCTGTTTTATTGGGGTCCGTTGGATGGACCTGGAATTTGACTATTTCGTCGCTGGCTTGAAGGATGGATTTGGATCTCTTATCGAGTATCACATCATCCCTGTTAACCGTGGAGCGCAGCGCAGTCAGTTCCTCGGCCGCTAAGGCTTCGGATAGCGCCTCAAGGGCTAATGCGGCCGTCTTGTTTTCGGCGCGGAGTGCTATGTCCGGATCACTAGCTAGAGTGATAATTCCATTCGGCCCGGGCATCTTAAGCTTCATGTACCCGTAATGGGGTATTGCTTGGAAGATTGTGAATGCTTCCCGCCCTAGTAAAGCGTGATATCCGCTCTTAAACGGGGCCACCTGAAACGTGACTTCTTCGGACCTGTAATTATCCGGCGTGCCGAACACCACATCTAGTGTGATTTTTCCTGTGCAGCGCGCTTCCCGACTGGGGATTATTCCTCTAAAGGTTGTGCTGCTTCGCTCGACGCGGTTCCAGTCTATTTCCATTTTTTGAAGGGTTTCCTCATAAATGAGGTTCAGTCCGCTGCCTCCATCCATGAGCACCTTGGTGAGGCGAAAGCCGTCCACTATGGGACTGAGGACCAATGCGGCTGGTGCTCGGGCTGTTCGGAATCTAGGTTCATCACTTGCGTTGAAGGTAATGGCAGTGTCGCTCCATGGATTTATTGTTGCAACTTGATAGACTTCGGCGAGGCTGCGGAGTGTTCTTTTTCGCACATTGTTTGATGCGAAAGTCTCGAAGACTGTGAGAACGGTACTGGTGTCCTTGGGCTGGCTTTCTGCGGCCTCCACGAATTAAGAGGCTTTCCAGTACGGTTCCATGCCCTGTAGAGGGTTTTGGCTTTTTGGTGTTTATCCCGGGTGTCCTGTGATGATGCACCCTCTTAGTTCGGACGGGATTACTATTCAAGGCCGGATTATCCCAAAAAATTTATTTCGGTTTTCCAGGCGCTTTCCATCGCACAGTATTTTTGTACTATGGACGCCAAGTCAGCGAAGCGTGTGATATCACGACGACTTACGGCGTTAAGGATTCCCTTGTCCGTGCAATTACCGCAAAAAATTGAGATTGCGTCTTCCTCGCGGCAATCCTTTATCCTGTTCATAACCAGGAGGAATCTGGCCCAGTAATGATGTACTGTTTCCTCGGGCCTCTGCCTGATTTGGGAGAGATCGCTTATGATTGGGTGGGCGGGTGTCGTTGAATCTGAAACCTCACCCAATCCAAGATTCGGAGGCCGAAGAGTTTCCGAACTCTGAAGTTCGGATTCTTGGATGTTGTCCAGTGAATCTGGCCCGTTGCCTGATCCTAAGCTCAGGTCTTGAGTTATATCTCCCCCTCCGCGGGTATCCGGCTTGGAGGGGTCGGGAATTCGGACGTAGCTAGTCCTTAAAATAGATGAAGGGTCGCCGCACAGCGTCTCTACCACGGCAACGTGGTGGGTGACTTGGGGAGAGTTAATTTCTCTTAGATCGGGTTTAAGCCCAACCTGGTCGTAATCCGTAGCGACCCCCAGGGCGGCGATGCGATCCAAGAGCTCGTTTACGGAAGAGAGCTCCATTGGATCTAGCTGCTCGACGAGCTCCGAGCTGACGTGTAGGTTGCTTTTGATGACCCGAGAGGTCACCGTCGGCGCAACAGCCGAACAGGCGGTCATGAGGAAACCACCTAGCCGGAGGGTTTGGCCGACAGCCAAGGCTCCCTTAGCAACGGCGCGTCTTTAAAGATGGGAGAGCATCCTTCCTGATTGTGACGGCACAGAGGAACTCTCAATGAAAGCACCAATGTCGGTGTCAAAACCGGCGGATCTCGGGTAGGGGGTCCCGAACTGTGCGTCTAGGCCGGATGGTAACAGGAGGCAGGGAACACGATGTTTTACCCAGGTTCGGGCCCTCTTGATGGAGGTAAAACCCTACGTCCTGCTTGATTAATATTGATGATATGGGTAGTACAAGAGTAGATCTACCACGAGATCAAGGAGGCTAAACCCTAGAAGCTAGCCTATGGTATGATTGTTGTATATGGAGTTGATTGCCTACGGACTACAACCCTCCGGTTTATATAGACACCAGATAGGGTTAGGGTTACATAGAGTCGGTTACAATGGTAGGAGATCTTGAATATCCGCATCGCCAAGCTTGCCTTCCACGCCAAGGAAAGTCCCATCCGGACACGGGAAGAAGTCTTCAATCTTGTATCTTCATAGTCCTGGAGTCTGGCTAAAGGTATAGTCCTGCTACCCGAACACCCCCTAATCCAGGACTCCCTCAAGGAAGGCATTGGGAAGTAATAAGTAGATTATGGGTTGCTAGAGTGACAGAAGCTTAAACCCTAGTTTATGCGTTGCTTCGTAAGGGGCTGATTTGGATCCATATGTTTCATGCTATGGTTAGGTTTACCTTAATACTTTTGTTGTAGTTGCGTATGCTTGCAATAGAGGTTAATCATAAGTGGGATGCTTGTTCAAGTAAGAACAGCACCCAAGCACCGGTCCACCCACATATCAAATTATCAAAGTATCGAACGCGAAACATATGAACGTGATGAAAACTAGCTTGACGATATTCCCATGTGTCCTCGGGAGCACTTTTCCTATTATAAGAGTTTGTTCCGGCTTGTCCTTTGCTACAAAAAGGATTGGGCCACCTTGCTGCACTTTATTTACTTTTGTTACTTGTTGCTCGTTACAATTTATCTTATCACAAAACTATCTGTTACCACTTATTTCAGTACTTGCAGAGAATACCTTGCTGAAAACCACTTATCATTTCCTTCTGCTCCTCGTTGGGTTCGACACTCTTACTTATCGAAAGGACTACGATAGATCCCCTATACTTGTGGGTCATCAAGAGGAAAATGGCAAATAATGTAATGCGGGAGATAAGGGTTTGTGATGGGTACTTGGTATGTTTGACATTTGCGTAAACCTCCCCGGCAACGGCGCCAGAAATCCTTCTTGCTACCTCTTGAGCACTTGCGTTGGTTTCCCTTGAAGAGGAAAGGGTGATGCAGCAGAGTAGCGTAAGTATTTCCCTCAGTTTTTGAGAACCAAGGTATCAATCAGTAGGAGGTACGCGCGAGTCCCTCGCACCTACACAAAACAAATAAATCCTCGCAACCAACGCGATAAGGGGTTGTCAATCCCTACACGGTCACTTACAAGAGTGAGATCTGATAGATATGATAAGATAATATTTTTGGTATTTTTATGATAAAGATGCAAAGTAAAATAAAAGCAATGAAAATAACTAAGTATTGGAAGATTAATATGATGAAGATAGACCCGGGGGCCATAGGTTTCACTAGTGGCTTCTCTCAAGAGCATAAGTATTTTACGGTGGGTGAACAAATTACTGTTGAGCAATTGACAGAATTGAGCATAGTTATGAGAATATCTAGGTATGATCATGTATATACGCATCACGTCCGATACAAGTAGACCGACTCTGCCTGCATCTACTACTATTACTCCACACATCGACCGCTATCCAGAATGCACCTAGAGTATTAAGTTCAACAGAACAGAGTAACACTTTAAGCAAGATGACATGATGTAGAGGGATAAATTCATGCAATATGATAAAAACCCCATCTTGTTATCCTCGATGGCAACAATACAATACGCGCCTTGCTGCCCCTACTGTCACTGGGAAAGGACACCGCAAGATTGAACCCAAAGCTAAGCACTTCCCCCATTGCAAGAAAGATCAATCTAGTAGGCCAAACCAAACTGATAATTCGAAGAGACTTGCAAAGATAACCAATCATACATAAAAGAATTCAGAGAAGATTCAAATATTGTTCATAGATACACTTGATCATAAACCCACAATTCATCGGTCTCAACAAACACACCGCAAAAGAAGATTACATCGAATAGATCTCCACAAGAGAGGGGGAGAACTTTGTATTGAGATCCAAAAGGAGAGAAGAAGCCATCTAGCTAATAACTATGGACCCGAAGGCTGAGGTAAACTACTCACACATCATCGGAGAGGCTATGGTGTTGGTGTAGAAGCTCTCCGTGATCGATGCCCCCTCCGGTGGAGCTCCGGAACAGACCCCAAGATGGGATCTCGTGGATACAGAAAGTTACGGCGGTGGAATTAGGGTTTTGGCTCCGTATTTGATCGTTTGGGCGTACGTAGGTATATATAGGAGGAAGAAGTACTCGGTGGAGCAACAGGGGGCCCACGAGGGTGGAGGGCGCGCCTGGGGGGGGGGTAGGCGCGCCCCCTACCTCGTTGCCTCCCTGTTGGTTGCTTGACGTAGGGTCCAAGTCTCCTGGATCATGTTCGGTGAGAAAATCACGTTCCCGAAGGTTTCATTCCGTTTGATATTCCTTTTCTTCGAAACCCTAAAATAGGCAAAAAAACAGCAATTCTGGGCTGGGCCTCCGGTTAATAGGTTAGTCCCAAAAATAATATAAAAGTGGATAATAAAGCCCAATAATGTCCAAAGTAGATAATATAGCATGGAGCAATCAAAAATTATAGATACGTTGGAGACGTATCAGGGGTCGCGCGCCCAGCCTCCTCTCTTCCACCACTTGGCCCATGAGGCCCAATACTTCTTCCCCTTATTCCCGTAACTCCCCCGTACTCCGAAAAATACCCGAATCACTCGGAACCTTTCCGATGTTCAAATATAGTCGTCCAATATATCGATCTTTACGTCTCAACCATTTCGAGACTCCTCGTCATGTCCCCGATCTCATCCGGGACTCCGAACTACCTTCGGTACATCAAATCACATAAACTCATAATACCGATCGTCACCGAACGTTAAGCGTGCGGACCCTACGGGTTCGAGAACTATGTGGACATGATCGAGACACGTCTCCGGTCAATAACCAATAGCGGAACCTAGATGTTCATATTGGCTCCTACATATTCTACGGAGATCTTTATCGGTCAAACCGCATAACAACATACGTTGTTTCCTTTGTCATCGGTATGTTACTTGCCCGAGGTTCGATCGTCGGTTTTGTTGGGGAACGTAGAGTGTGATCTACATACCCTTGTAGACCGACAGCGGAAGCGTTATGACAACGCGGTTGATGTAGTCGTACGTCTTCACGGCCCGACTGATCAAGCATCGAAACTACGGCACCTCCGAGTTCTAGCACACGTTCAGCTCGATGACGATCCCCGGACTCCGATCCAGCAAAGTGTCAGGGAAGAGTTCCGTCAGCACGACGCCGTGGTGACGATCTTGATGTACTACCGTCGCAGGGCTTCGCCTAAGCACCGCTACAATATTATCGAGGATTATGGTGGAAGGGGGTACCGCACACGGCTAAGAATATGATCACGTGGATCAACTTGTGTGTCTAGGGGTGCCCCCTGCCCCTGTATATAAAGGAGCAAGGGGAGGAGGCCGGCCGGCCCCTATGGCGCGCCAAGGAGGGGAAAGAAGTGGGGAGAGAGAAGGAAAGGGGGGCGCCGCCCCCCCTCTCCTAGTCCAATTCGGACCAGGGGGGAGGAGGTGCGCGGCCCACCTTTGGCTGCCCCTCTCTCTCTCCACTAAGGCCCATATGGCCCATTACTTCTCCCAGGGGGTTCCGGTAACCCTCCGGCTCTCCGATTTTCTCCGAAATCACCCGGAACACTTCCGGTGTCCGAATATAGCCGTCCAATATATCAATCTTTATGTCTCGACCATTTCGAGACTCCTCGTCATGTCCGTGATCACATCCGGGACTCCGAACTAACTTCGGTACATCAAAACTCATAAACTCATAATATAACTGTCATCAAAACCTTAAGCGTGCGGACCCTACGGGTTCGAGAACAATGTAGACATGACCGAGACACGTCTCCGGTCAATAACCAATAGCGGAACCTGGATGCTCATATTGGCTCCTACATATTCTACGAAGATCTTTATCGGTCAGACCGCATAACAACATACGTTGTTTCCCTTTGTCATCGGTATGTTACTTGCCCGAGATTCGATCGTCGGTATCTCAATACCTAGTTCAATCTCGTTACCGGCAAGTCTCTTTACTCGTTCTCGTAATACATCATCTTGCAACTAACTCATTAGTTGCTAATGCTTGCAAGGCTTATGTGATGTGCATTACCGAGAGGGCCCAGAGATACCTCTCCGACAATCGGAGTGACAAATCCTAATCTCGAAATACGCCAACCCAACATTACCTTTGGAGACACCTGTAGAGCTCCTTTATAATCACCCCAGTTACATTGTGACGTTTGGTAGCACACAAAGTGTTCCTCCAGTAAACGGGGGTTGTATAATCTCATAGTCATAGGAACATGTATAAGTCATGAAGAAAGCAATAGCAACATACTAAACGATCGGGTGCTAAGCTAATGGAATGGGTCATGTCAATCACATCATTCTCCTAATGATGTGATCCCATTAATCAAATGACAACACATGTCTATGGTTAGGAAACATAACCATCTTCAATTAATGAGCTAGTCAAGTAGAGGCATACTAGTGACGTTTGGTTTGTCTATGTATTCACACAAGTATTATGTTTCCGATAATACAATTCTAGCATGGATATAATAAACATTATCATGAATAAGGAAATAAAATAATAACATTATTATTGCCTCTAGGGCATATTTCCTTCAGTCTCCCAACTTGCACTAGAGTCAATAATCTAGATTACAAAGAAATTCTAACACCCATGGAGCTTTGGTGCTGATCATGTTTTGCTCGTGGAAGAGGCTTAGTCAACGGGTCTGCTACATTCAGATCCATATGTATCTTGCAAATCTCTATGTCTCCCACCTGGACTAGATCCCGGATGGAATTGAAGCATCTCTTGATGTGCTTGGTTCTCTTGTGAAATCTGGATTCCTTTGCCAAGGCAATTGCACCAGTATTGTCACAAAAGATTTTCATTGGACCCCATGCACTAGGTATGACACCTATATCGGATATGAACTCCTTCATCCAGACTCCTTCGTTTCTGCTTCCGAAGCAGCTATGTACTCCGACTTCACATGTAGATCCCACCACAACGCTTTGTTTAGAACTGCACCAACTAACAGCTCCACCGTTTAATGTAAACTACGTATCCGGTTTGCGATTTAGAATCATCCGGATCAGTGTCAAAGCTTGCATCAACGTAACCATTTACGATGAGCTCTTTGTCACCTCCATATACGAGAAACATATCCTTAGTCCTTTTCAGGTATTTCAGGATGTTCTTCACCGCTGTCCAGTGATCCACTCCTAGATTACTTTGGTACCTCCCTGCTAGACTTATAGCAAGACACACATCAGGTCTGGTACACAGCATTGCATACATGATAGAGCCTGCGGCTGAAGCATAGGGAACATCTTTCATTTTCTCTCTATCTTCTGCAGTGGTCGGGCATTGAGTCTTACTCAACTTCACACCTTGTAACACTGGCAAGAATCCTTTCTTTGCTTGATCCATTTTGAACTTCTTGAAACCTTTGTCAAGGTATGTGCTTTGTGAAAGTCCAATTAAGCATCTTGATCTATCTCTATAGATCTTAATGCCCAATATGTAAGCAGCTTCACGAGGTCTTTCATAAAAAACTCTTATTCAAGTATTCCTTTTATGCTATTCAGAAATTCTATATCATTTTCGATTTAGTATAGTCATCTACATAATATCAGAAATGCCTACAGAGCCCACTCACTTTCTTGTAAATACAGGCTTCTCCAAAAGTCTGTTACAAAACCAAATGCTTTGATCACACTATCCAAGCGTTTATTCCAACTCCGAAGCTTGCACCAGGCCATAAAATGGATCGCTGGAGCTTTGCACACTTGTTAGCTCCCTTTGGATCGACAAAACCTTCCGGCTGCATCATATACAACTCTTCTTCCAGAAATCATTCAGAATGCAGTTTTGAACATCCATTGCCAAATTTCAATAATCATAAAATGCTGGCAAATTGCTAACATGATTCGGACAGACTTAAGCATCGCCTACGGTGAGAAGGTCTCATCGTAGTCAATCCCTTGAACTTGCCGAAAACCTTTTGCACAAGTCGAGCTTTGTAGACAGTAACATTACCGTCAGCGATCAGTTTTCTTCTTGAAGATCCATTTATTCTCAATTGCTTGCCGATCTTTGGGCAAGTCAACCAAAGTCCACACTTTGTTCTCATACATGGATCCCATCTCAGATTTCATGGCTTCAAGCCATTTTGCGGAATCTGGGCTCACCATCGCTTCTTCATAGTTCGTAGGTTCATCATGATCTAGTAGCATGACTTCCAGAACAGGATTACCGTACCACTCTGGTGTCGGGATCTTACTCTGGTTGATCTACGAGGTTCAGTAGTATCTTGTTCTGAAGTTTCATGATCATTATCATTAGCTTCCTCACTAATTGGTGTAGGTGTCACAGAAACTGGTTTCTGTGATGTACTACTTTCCAATAAGGGAGCAGGTACAGTTACCTCGTCAAGTTCTACTTTCCTCCCACTCACTTCTTTCGAGAGAAACTCCTTCTCTAGAAAGTTTCCGAATTTAGCAACAAAAGTCTTGCCTTCGGATCTGTGATAGAAGGTGTATCCAATAGTTTCCTTTGGATATCCTATGAAGACACATTTCTCCGATTTGGGTTCGAGCTTATCAGGTTGAAGCTTTTTCACATAAGCATCGCAGCCCCAAACTTTCAGAAACGACAACTTTGGTTTCTTGCCAAACCATAGTTCATAAGGCGTCGTCTCAACGGATTTTGATGGTGCCCTGTTTAACGTGAATGCGGCCGTCTCTAGAGCAGTTAACCCCAAAATGATAGCGGTAAATCAGTAAGAGACATCATAGATCGCACCATATCTAGTAAAGTACGATTACGACGTTCGGACACACCATTACGCTGTGGTGTTCCGGGTGGCGTGAGTTGCGAAACTATTCCACATTGTTTCAAATGTACACCAAACTCGTAACTCAAATATTCTCCTCCACGATCAGATCGTAGAAACTTTATTTTCTTGTTACGATGATTTTCAACTTCACTCTGAAATTCTTTGAACTTTTCAAACGTTTCAGACTTATGTTTCATTAAGTAGATATACCCATATCTAGGAGAGATCCATCTGTGAAGGTGAGAAAATAACGATATCCGCCACGAGCCTCAACATTCATCGGACCACATACATCTGTATGTATGATTTCCAACAAATCTGTTGCTCTCTCCATAGTACCGGAGAACGGTGTTTTTGTCATCTTACCCATAAGGCACGGTTCGCAAGTACCAAGTGATTCATAATCAAGTGGTTCCAAAAGCCCATCAGTATGGAGTTTCTTCATGCGCTTTATACCGATATGACCCAAACGGCAGTGCCACAAATAAGTTGCACTATCATTATCAACTCTGCATCTTTTGGCTTCAACATATGAATATGTGTGTCACTACTATCGAGATTTAATAAGAATAGACCACTCTTTAAGGGTGCATGACCATAAAAGATATTACTCATATAAATAGAACAACCATTATTCTCTGATTTAAATGAATAACCGTCTCGCATCAAACAAGATCCAGATATAATGTTCATGCTTAACGCTGGCACCAAATAACAATTATTTAGGTCTAATACTAATCCCGAAGGTAGATGTAGAGGTAGCGTGCCGACTGCGATCACATCGACTTTGGAACCATTTCCCACGCGCATCGTCACCTCGTCCTTAGCCAATCTTCGCTTAATCCGTAGTCCCTGTTTCGAGTTGCAAATATTAGCAACAGAACCAGTATCAAATACCCAGGTGCTACTGCGAGCATTAGTAAGGTACACATCAATAACATGTATATCACATATACCTTTGTTCACCTTGCCATCCTTCTTATCCGCCAAATACTTGGGGCAGTTCCGCTTCCAGTGACCAGTCTGCTTGCAGTAGAAGCACTCAGTTTCAAGCTTAGGTCCAGATTTGGGTTTCTTCTCTTGAGCAGCAACTTGCTTGCTGTTCTTTTGAAGTTCCCCTTCTTCTTCCCTTTGCCCTTTTTCTTGAAACTAGTGGTCTTGTTGACCATCAACACTTGATGCTCCTTCTTGATTTCTACCTCCGCAGCTTTCAGCATTGCGAAGAGCTCGGGAATAGTCTTATTCATCCCTTGCATATTATAGTTCATCACGAAGCTCTTTTAGCTTGGTGGCAGTGATTGGAGAATTCTGTCAATGACGCAATCATCTGGAAGATTAACTCCCAATTGAATCAAGTGATTATTATACCCAGACATTTTGAGTATATGCTCACTGACAGAACTGTTCTCCTCCATCTTGCAGCTATAGAACTTATTGGAGACTTCATATCTCTCAATCCGGGCATTTGCTTGAAATATTAACTTCAACTCCTGGAACATCTCATATGCTCCATGACGTTCAAAATGTGTTGAAGTCCCGATTCTAAGCCGTAAAGCATGGCACACTGAACTATCGAGTAGTCATCAGCTTTGCTCTGCCAGACGTTCATAACATCTGGTGTTGCTCCAGCAGCAGGCCTGGCACCCAGCGGTGCTTCCAGGACGTAATTCTTCTGTGCAGCAATGAGGATAATCCTCAAGTTACGGACCCAGTCCGTGTAATTGCTACCATCATCTTTCAACTTTGCTTTCTCAAGGAACGCATTAAAATTCAACGGAACAACAGCACGGGCCATCTATCTACAATCATACATAAACAAGCAAGATACTATCAGGTACTAAGTTCATGATAAATTTAGGACATGGTCAAGATACTATCAGGAACTCTTCCCCAGCAAAGCGTCGGGGAAGAGTTCCGTCAGCACGACGGCATGGTGACGATCTTGATGTACTACCATCGCAGGGCTTCGCCTAAGCACCGCTACAATATTATCGAGGACTATGGTGGAAGGGGGCACCGCACATGGCTAAGAATATGATCACACGGATCAACTTGTGTGTCTAGGGGTGCCCCTGCCCCCGTATATAAAGGATCAAAGGGGGGGTGCGGCCGGCCAGGAGGAGTCCTACTCCCATCGGGAGTAGGATTCCCCCCTTCCCTAGTTGGAATAGGATTCCGGAGGGGAAAGACGAGAGAGAGAAGAAAGGGGGGGAGGGGCGCCGCCCCCCTCTCCTTGTCCTATTCGGACTAGGGGGGGAGGAGCGCACGGCCCAGCCCTGGCCACCTCTCCTCTCTTCCACTAAAGCCCACTAAGGCCCATATCCCCCCCGGGGGGTTCCGGTAACCTCCCGGTATTCCGATAAAATCCCGATTTCACCCGGAACACTTCCGATATCCAAATAGAGGCTTCCAATATATCAATCTTTATGTCTCAACCATTTCGAGACTCCTTGTCAAGTCCGTGATCACATCCGGGACTCCGAAACTTCGGTACATCAAAATGCATAAACTCATAATATAACTGTCATCGAAACCTTAAGCGTGCGGACCCTATGGGTTCGAGAACAATGTAGACATGACCGAGACACGTCTCCGGTCAATAACCAATAGCGGAACCTGGATGCTCATATTGGCTCCTACATATTCTACGAAGATCTTTATCGGTCAGACCGCATAACAACATACGTTGTTCCCTTTGTCATCGGTATGTTACTTGCCCGAGATTCGATCGTCGGTATCTCAATACCTAGTTCAATCTCGTTACCGGCAAGTCTCTTTACTCGTTCACGTAATACATCATCCAACTAACTCATTAGTTGCAATGCTTGCAAGGCTTATGTGATGTGCATTACCGAGAGGGCCCAGAGATACCTCTTCGACAATCGGAGTGACAAATCCTAATCTCGAAATACCAACCCAACATACCTTGGAGACACCTGTAGAGCACTTTATAATCACCCAGTTACGTTGTGACGTTTGGTAGCACACAAAGTGTTCCTCCGGAACGGAGTTGCATAATCTCATAGTCATAGGAACATGTATAAGTCATGAAGAAAGCAATAGCAACATACTAAACGATCGGGTGCTAAGCTAATGGAATGGGTCATGTCAATCAGATCATTCACTAATGATGTGATCCCGTTAATCAAATAACAACTCTTTGTCATGGTTAGGAAACATAACCATCTTTGATCAACGAGCTAGTCAAGTAGAGGCATACTAGTGACACTTCTGTTTGTCTATGTTTTCACACATGTATTATGTTTCCGGTTAATACAATTCTAGCATGAATAATAAACATTTATCATGATATAAGGAAATAAATAATAACTTTATTATTGCCTCTAGGGCATATTTCTTCAAAAAGCGGGGAGTTTTTACTCACACCCCTAGCCGTATAAACGAGCCGCTTATTGGGATGGGGATTTAGGTCCAAACCACATCTTCTCCTCTCCGCGAGTTATCATCAGAGCGCTTCCAGCAAAGGTCCATTCCAACATGACCAGCCGTCGCAGCTCCTCCCCTCGCCCCTCCGGTCCCAAACCCGGGGACTGGGAGAGTTGCACCATCCCGCATAGCGAGTTAGTGTCGCTTCAGGCCAAGGGATTTCTCCCTCAGGCATACATGGTCCCGGTCCGAGCCGGTCTCGCCACCTACAATGGCGGAAAACAAGCGGAGAGCACCCCCAATCCTTCTAAAGGAGAGCGGGTGTGCCTCGTCCCCTATCTAATAAGGGGACTGGGGTTTCCAATTCATCCATTTCTCCGCGGGCTTCTGGAGTTCTACGGCCTCCAGCTGCACAATCTCACGCCGCCTCCGTATTACATATTGCGGGTTTCGTCGCCCTTTGCGAGCTATTTTTAGGCGTTGAGGCTCATTTCGCTGTGGAAGAGGTTATTCTGCCTGGTGCCCCGTTCTCGGAGGGGTCTATATACCAAGTGGGCGGAGCCGAAGTATGGCGCATCGCCGGGACCGGATACCTATCCGGAACCCCAAAGAAGGCGTCCGAGGACTGGTTCAACAGTGCTCCATTGAAGAAACGCTTGAGCTGGCGTCCGCGGAGCTCTCAGAGAGAAAGCGACAGAGACGTCCTTTACCTGATGGGCCGGATAAGACTGTTGGCTCATTCCGGACTAACCATGATTGGAGTCATGGCCGCATGCATTATGCGGGGGGTGCAGCCGCTTCAATATAGAGGCCACCCCATGTGGGATTTCAACGGGGAGGATGACGCCACCGTTACGGTCGTAAGGGGCCGGACTCAGCCGCCGCCTTAGTAAAGATCTTATCCTCTTTGTATAAGGGAGAAAAGGAGGAATTCCTCCGCGTCAATCTGCAGGCCGGATTCAATATGTAAGATCCTCCAAGTTGGGTAAGTGAACAATTGCACTTGCCCGTTTGTTTTATACTCCCATGGTTAGATAGGTAGTCTAACGACTTCAATGCAGGAACTGCGACAGGAGGCAAAGGACATAAGCAGCCGCCCTCCACAGCCCGAGGACCCAGAACGGTCCCTCAATCCGGACTCCGAAGAGGATCCGGACATATCGGTGGATCTTATCGACGGGGTGTTCCATCAGCTAAGCAAGGACAATACCTTGGTAGCCATCATGGCTGATTACCCAGGGTTAATCCCCTCCCAGGTGACAGAAACCGGAGTCTCATTCCCTTGAGAGAGATTCCACTCTCACGTATTCCGGTGTTTCTGACGACAACCGTGTTTTGCAGGGGAGATTTCCGAGGCAGGAGGCCGAACCTGCGGCGGCTAGCCAACGAGGGGCCGCAGGGCCCCGTGGGGCAAAAAGGAATGTAGTCCGGACTGAGATGCCGGCGCAAAGGTATAGCGCACCCTCTGTTT
>NC_053024.1:482555284-482761903 GCF_003073215.2 Triticum urartu
GTACTCCTTCCTCCTATATATACCTACGTACCCCCAAACGATCAGATACGGAGCCAAAACCCTAATTCCACCACCACAACCTTCTGTATCCACAAGATCCCATCTTGGGGCCTGTTCCGGAGCTCCGCCGGAGGGGGCATCGACCACGATGGGCTTCTACATCATCACCATAGCCCCTCCGATGAAGTGTGAGTAGTTCACCTCAGACCTACGGGTCCATAGTTATTAGCTAGATGGCTTCTTCTCTCTTTTTGGATCTCAATACAATGTTCTCCCCCTCTCTTGTGGAGATCTATTCGATGTAATCTTCTTTTTGCGGTGTGTTTGTTGAGAGAGATGAATTGTGGGTTTATGATCAAGTTTATCTATGAACAATATTTGAATCTTCTCTGAATTCTTTTATGTATGATTGGTTATCTTTGCAAGTCTCTTTGAATTATCAGTTTGCTTTGGCCTACTAGATTGATCTTTCTTGCAATGGGATAAGTGCTTAGCTTTGGGTTCAATCTTGCGGTGTCCTTTCCCAGTGATAGTAGGGGCAGCAGGCACGTATTGTATTGTTGCCATCGAGGATAACAAGATGGGGTTTTCATCATATTGCATGAGTTTATCCCTCTACATCATGTCATATTGCTTAAGGCGTTACTCTGTTTTCATTAACTTAATACTCTAGATGCATGCTGGATAGCGGTCGATGAGTGGAGTAATAGTAGTAGATGCAGGCAGGAGTCAGTCTACTTGTCTCGGACGTGATGCCTATATACATGATCATGCCTAGATATTCTCATAACTATGCTCAATTTTGTCAATTGCTCAACCGTAATTCGCTCACCCACCATAGAATACTTATGCTCTTGAGAGAAGCCACTAGTGAAACCTATGGCCCCCGGGTCTATCTTCATCATATTAATCTTCCAATACTTAAGTTATTTCCTTTCCTTTTCCTTTGCTTTTATTTTACTTTGCATCTTTATCATAAAAATACCAAAAATATTATCTTATCATATCTATCATATCTCGCTCTCGTAAGTGGCCGTGTAGGGATTGACAACCCCTTATCGCGTTGGTTGCGAGGATTTATTTGTTTTGTGCAGGTACGAGGGACTCGCGCGTAGCCTCCTACTGGATTGATACCTTGGTTCTCAAAAACTGAGGGAAATACTTACGCTACTTTGTTGCATCATCCCTTCCTCTTCGGGGAAAAACCAACGCAGTGCTCAAGAGGTAGCAAGAAGGATTTCTGTCGCCGTTGCCGGGGAGTCTACGCAAAAGTCAATATACCAAGTACCCATCACAATCCCTATCTCCCGCATTACATTATTTGCCATTTGCCTCTCGTTTTCCTCTCCCCCACTTCACCCTTGCCGTTTTATTCGCCCTCTCTCTCTATCCTCCCTCTCTTTCTCTATTTGTCTCTTTTTGTCCGCTTGCTTTTCGTTTGCTTGTGTGTTGGATTGCTTGCTTGTCACGATGGCTCAAGATAACACTAAATTGTGTGACTTTAGCAATACCAACAACAATGATTTTATTAGCACTCCGATTTCTCCTCTTACCAATGCTGAATCTTGTGAAATTAATGCCGCCTTGCTGAATCTTGTCATGAAAGATCCGTTTTTCGGCCTTCCTAGTGAAGATGCCGCTACCCATCTAAATAGCTTCGTTGATTTGTGTGATATGCAAAAGAAGAAAGATGTGGATAATGATATTGTTAAATTGAAGCTATTTCCTTTTTCGCTTAGAGATCGTGCTAAAGCTTGGTTCTCTTCTTTGCCTAAAAATAGTATTGATTCATGGAATAAGTGCAAAGATGTTTTTATCTCTAAGTATTTTCCTCCCGCTAAGATCATCTCCCTTAGAAACGATATTATGAATTTTAAGCAACTTGATCATGAACATGTTACACAAGCTTTGGAGAGGATGAAATCAATGATACGTAATTGCCCTACTCATGGTTTGAAATTGTGGATGATTATACAAATTTTTTATGCTGGAATGAATTTTGCTTCTAGAAATCTTTTAGATTCGGCCGCGGGAGGTACTTTATGGAAATCACTTTAGGAGAAGCTACTAAACTCCTAGATAATATTATGGTTAATTATTCTCAATGGCATACTAAAAGATCTACTAATAAAAAGGTGCATGCGATAGAAGAAATTAATGTTTTGAGTGGAAAGATGGATGAACTTATGAAATTATTTACTAGTAAAAGTGTTTCTTCTGATCCTAATGATATGCCCTTGTCTACTTTGATTGAGAATAATAATGAATCTATGGATGTGAATTTTGTTGGTAGGAACAATTTTGGTAACAACGCGTATAGAGGAAATTTTAATCCTGGGCCTTATCCTAGTAATCCCTCTAATAATTATGGTAATTCCTACAACAATTCTTATGGAAATTATAATAAGATGCCCTCTGATTTTGAATCTAATATTAAAGAATTTATTACTTCGCAAAAGAATTTCAATGCTTTGATTGAAGAAAAATTGCTTAAGATTGATGATTTGGCTAGGAACATTGATAGAATTTCTCTTGATGTTGATTCTTTGAAACTTAGATCTATTCCACCTAAGCATGATATCAACGAGTCTCTCAAATCCATGATAATTTCCATTAATGAATGCAAAGAAAGAACCGCTAGGATGCGTGCTAAGAAAGATGCCTTTATAAGAGCGTGTTCTAGTTCCTATGAAAATAAAGATGAAGATCTAAAAGTTATTGATGTGTCCCCTATTAAATATTTGTTTTGCAATATGAATCTTAATAATGATGGAACTGGATATGATCCACCTTTACCTAGAAGGCGTTCCAAGAATTCTGAGTTTTTAGATCTTGATGCTAAAATTGATGAAAGTGGGATTGAAGAAATTAAAACCCTAGATGTTGCTAAACCCACTATTTTGGATTTAAAGGAATTTAATTATGAAAATTTCTCTTTGATTGATTGTATTTCCTTGTTGCAATCCGTGCTAAATTCTCCTCATGCTTATAGTCAAAATAAAGCGTTTACTAAACATATCGTTGATGCCTTGATGCAATCTTATGAAGAAAAACTTGAATTGGAAGTTTCTATCCCTAGAAAACTTTATGATGAGTGGGAACCAACTATTAAAATTAAGATTAAAGATCATGAGTTCTATGCTTTATGTGATTTGGGTGCTAGTGTTTCCACGATTCCAAAGACTTTGTGTGATTTGTTAGGTTTCCGTGATTTTGATGATTGCTCTCTAAAGTTGCACATTACGGATTCCACTATTAAGAAACCTATGGGAAGAATTAATGATGTTCTTATTTTTGCAAATAGGAATTATGTTCTCATAGATTTTATTGTTCTTGACATAGATTGCAATTCTTCATGTCCTATTATTCTCGGTAGACCTTTCCTTAGAACGATTGGTGCAATTATTGTTACGAAGGAAGGAAATATTAGATTCCAATTTCCGTTAAGGAAAGGCATGGAACACTTTCCTAGAAATAAAATTAAATTAACTTATGAATCTATTATGAGAGCCACTTATGGATTGCCTACCAAAGATGGCAATACCTAGATCTATCCTTGCTTTTTATGCCTAGCTAGGGGCGTTAAACGATAGCGCTTGTTGGAAGGCAACCCAATTTTATTTTTATTCCTTGCTTTTTGCTCCTGTTTAGTAATAAATAATTTATTTAACCTATGTTTAGGTTGTGTTTTTTGTGTTTAAATAGTGTTTGTGCCAAGTAGAACCGTTGGGAAGACTTGGGGAACGTCTTGTTAATCTTGCTGTAAAAAACAGAAACTTTAGCGCTCACGAGAACTGCTTCCATTTTTATTTGGAAAGTGCTACTTAGTTAATTATTTTTGCAGATGATTAATAGATAAATTCCTCACGTCCCGAAATTTATTTTAGAATTTTTGGGGTTCCAGATCTTGCGCTAGATACAGATTACTACAGACTGTTCTGTTTTTGACAGATTCTGTTTTTCGTGTGTTGTTTGCTTTTTTTGATGAATCTATGGCTAGTAAAATAGTTTATAAATCATAGATAAGTTGGAATACAGTAGGTTTAACACCAATAATAAAGAATGAGTTAATTACAGTACCTTGAAGTGGTCTTTTGTTTTCTTTCGCTAACGGAGCTCACGAGATTTTCTACTTTAAGTTTTGTGTTGTGAAGTTTTCAAGTTTTGGGTAAAGATTTGATGGATTATGGAACAAGGAGTTGCAAGAGCCTAAGCTTGGGGATGCCCACGACACCCCCAAGATAATCTAAGGACACCTAAAATCCAAAGCTTTGGGATGCCTCGGAAGGCATCCCCTCTTTCGTCTACTTCTATCGGTAACTTTACTTGGAGCTATATTTTTATTCACCACATGATATGTGTTTTGCTTGGAGTGTCTTGTATTATTTGAGTCTTTATTTTTTAGTTTAGCACAATCATCCTTGCTTTACACACCTTTTGAGAGAGCCATACATGATTTGGAATTTGTTAGAATACTCTATGTGCTTCGCTTATATCAATTGAGTTATATAGTTTTGCTCTAGTACTTCACTTATATCTTTTAGAGCACGGTGGTGGATTTGTTTTATAGAAACTATTGACCTCTCATGATTCACTTAGATTATTTTGACAGTCTTAAATAGCATGGTAATTTGCTTAAATAATCCTAATATGCTTGGTATTCAAGAATAATAAAACTTTCTTATGAGTGTGTTGAATACTATGAAAAGTTTGATGCTTGATAATTGTTTTGAGATATGAAGATGGTGATATTAAAGTTGTGCTAGTTGAGTAGTTTTGAATTTGAGAAATACTTGTGTTAAAGTTTGTGATCCCGTAGCATGCACGTATGGTGAACCGTTATGTGATGAAGTCGGATCATGATTTATTTATTGATTGTCTTCCTTATGAGTGGCGGTCGGGGACGAGCGATGGTCTTTTCCTACCAATATATCCCCCTAGGATCATGCGCGTAATACTTTGCTTTGATAACTTCTAGATTTTTGCAATAAGTATATGAGTTCTTTATGACTAATGTTGAGTCCATGGATTATACGCACTCTCACCCTTCCACCATTGCTGGCTTCTCTAATACCGCGCACCTTTTGCCGGTATCATACACCCACCATACCTACCTATTATGGCATTTCCATACCATTCCGAGATATATTGCCATGCAACTTTCCACCTTCCGTTTATCATGACACACTCCATCATTGTCATATTGCTTAGCATGATCATGTAGTTGACATCGTATTTGTGGCAAAGCCACCGTTCATAATTCTTTCATACATGTCACTCATGAGTCATTGCATATCCCGGTACACCACCGGAGGCATTCATATAGAGTCATATTTTGTTCTAAGTATCGAGTTGTAATTGTTGAGTTGTAAAGAAAATAAAAGTGTGATGATCATCATTATTAGAGCATTGTCCCGGTGAGGAAAGGATGATGGAGACTATGATTCCCCCACAAGTTGGGATGAGACTCCGGACGAAAAAGAAAGAAAGATAAGAGGCCTAAAAAAGAGAAAAGGCCCAAATAAAAAAAATGAGAGAAAAAGAGAGAAGGGGCAATGCTACTATCCTTTTACCACACTTGTGCTTCAAAGTAGCACCATGATATTCATAGTAGAGAGTCTCTCATTTTTTCACTTTCATATACTAGTGGGAATTTTTCATTATAGAACTTGGCTTCTATATTCCAATGATGGGCTTCCTTAAATTGCCCTAGGTCTTCGTGAGCAAGCGAGTTGGATGCACACCCACCTAGTTTCTTTTGTTGAGCTTTCATATACTTATAGCTCTAGTGCATCCATTGCATGGCAATCCCTACTCACTCACATTGATATCTATTGATGGGCATCTCCATAGACCGTTGATACGCCTAGTTGATGTGAGACTATCTTCTCCCTTCTTGTCTTCTCCACAACCACCATTCTATTCCACCTATAGTGCTATATCCATGGCTCATGCTCATGTATTGCGTGAAGATTGAAAAAGTTTTGAGAATGTCAAAAGTATGAAACAATTGCTTGGCTTGTCATCGGGGTTGTGCATGATTTAAATACTTTGTGCGGTGAAGATAGAGCATAGCCAGACTATATGATTTTGTAGGGATAACTTTCTTTGGCCATGTTATTTTGAGAAGACATGATTGCTTTATTAGTATGCTTGAAGTATTATTATTTTTATGTCAATATGAACTTTTATCTTGAATCTTTCGGATCTGAATATTCATACCACAATTAAGAAGAATTACATTAAAATTATGCCAAGTAGCACTCCGCATCAAAAATTCTGTTTTTATCATTTACCTACTCGAGGACGAGCAGGAATTAAGCTTGGGGATGCTTGATACGTCTCCAACTTATCTATAATTTTTGATTGCTCCATGCTATATTATCTACTGTTTTGGACATTATTGGGCTTTATTATCCACTTTTATATTATTTTCGGGACTAACCTATTAACCGGAGGCCCAGCCCAGAATTGCTGCTTTTTGTGTGTGCCTATTTTAGGGTTTTGAAGAAAAGGAATATCAAACGGATTCCAAACGGAATGAAACCTTCGGGAACGTGATTTTCTCAACGAACAAGACCCAGGAGACTTGGACCCTACATCAAGACACAAAAGAGGAGGCCACGAGGTAGGGGGGCGCGCCTACCCCCCAGGCGCGCCCTCCACCCTCGTGGGCCCCCTGTTGCTCCACCGACGTACTCCTTCCTCCTATATATACCTACGTACCCCCAAACGATCAGATACGGAGCCAAAACCCTAATTCCACCACCACAACCTTCTGTATCCACAAGATCCCATCTTGGGGCCTGTTCCGGAGCTCCGCCGGAGGGGGCATCGACCACGATGGGCTTCTACATCATCACCATAGCCCCTCCGATGAAGTGTGAGTAGTTCACCTCAGACCTACGGGTCCATAGTTATTAGCTAGATGGCTTCTTCTCTCTTTTTGGATCTCAATACAATGTTCTCCCCCTCTCTTGTGGAGATCTATTCGATGTAATCTTCTTTTTGCGGTGTGTTTGTTGAGAGAGATGAATTGTGGGTTTATGATCAAGTTTATCTATGAACAATATTTGAATCTTCTCTGAATTCTTTTATGTATGATTGGTTATCTTTGCAAGTCTCTTTGAATTATCAGTTTGCTTTGGCCTACTAGATTGATCTTTCTTGCAATGGGATAAGTGCTTAGCTTTGGGTTCAATCTTGCGGTGTCCTTTCCCAGTGATAGTAGGGGCAGCAAGGCACGTATTGTATTGTTGCCATCGAGGATAACAAGATGGGGTTTTCATCATATTGCATGAGTTTATCCCTCTACATCATGTCATATTGCTTAAGGCGTTACTCTGTTTTCATTAACTTAATACTCTAGATGCATGCTGGATAGCGGTCGATGAGTGGAGTAATAGTAGTAGATGCAGGCAGGAGTCGGTCTACTTGTCTCGGACGTGATGACTATATACATGATCATGCCTAGATATTCTCATAACTATGCTCAATTCTGTCAATTGCTTAACAGTAATTAGTTCACCCACCGTAGAATACTTATGCTCTTGAGAGAAGCCACACTAGTGAAACCTATGGCCCCCGGGTCTATCTTCATCATATTAGTCTTCCAATACTTAAGTTATTTCCTTTGCTTTTACTTTGCTTTTATTTTACTTTGCATCTCTATCATAAAAATACCAAAAATATTATCTTACCATATCTATCATATCTCGCTCTCATATGTGGCCGTGTAGGGAGTGACAACCCCTTATCGCGTTGGTTGCGAGGATTTATTTGTTTTGTGCAGGTACGAGGGACTCGCGCGTAGCCTCCTACTGGATTGATACCTTGGTTCTCAAAAACTGAGGGAAATACTTACGCTACTTTGCTGCATCATCCCTTCCTCTTCGGGGAAAAATCAACGCAGTGCTCAAGAGGTAGCACGGTATAACAACGCGGTTGATGTAGTCGTACATCTTCACGATATGACCGATCAAAGTACCGAACGTATAACACCTCCGAGTTTAGCACACGTTCAGCTGGTGACGTCCCATGAATTCACGATCCAACAAAGCTTCGAGGGAGAGTTCCGTCAGCACGACGGCGTGATGATGGTGATGATGATGCTACCAACGTAGGGCTTCGCCTAAGCACTGCTACAATATGACCGAGGTGGATTATGGTGGAGGGGGGCACCGCACATGGCTAAAAGATCAATGATCAACTTGTGTGTTTATGGGGTGCCCCCTTCCCCCATATATAAAGGAGTGGAGGAGGGGGGAGGGCCGGCCCTCTATGGCGCGCCCTGGAGGAATCCTACTCCCACCAGGAGTAGGATTCCCCCCTTCCCTAGTTGGACTAGGAGAGAAGGAAGGGGGAGAGAGGGAGGAAGGAAAGGGGGGCGCCGCCCCCTCCTAGTACAATTCGGACCAGAGGGAGAGGGGGCGCGCGGCCTACCCGAGTCTCCTCTCTCTCTCTCCACTATGGCCCAATAAGGCCCATACACTTACAGGGGGGGTCCGGTAACCTCCCGGTAGTCCAGTAAAATCCCAATTTCACCCGGAACTATTCCGATGTCCAAATATAGGCTTCCAATATATCGATCTTTATGTCTCGACCATTTCGAGACTCCTCGTCATGTTCATGATCATATCCAGGACTCCGAACTACCTTCGGTACATCAAAACACATAAACTCATAATACCGATCATCACCTAACGTTAAGCGTGCGGACCCAACGGGTTCGAGAACTATGTAGACATGACCGAGACACGTCTCCGGTCAATAACCAATAGCGGAACCTGGATGCTCATATTGGCTCCTACATATTCTAGGAAGATCTTTATTGGTCAAATCGCATAACAACATACGTTGTTCCCTTTGTCATCGGTATGTTACTTACCCGAGATTCGATCGTCGGTATCTCAATACCTAGTTTAATATCGTTACCGGCAAGTCTCTTTACTCGTTCCATAATGCATCATCCCGCAACTAACTCATTAGTTACATTGCTTTCAAGGCTTATAGTGATGTGCATTACCGAGAGGGCCGAGAGATACCTCTCCGACAATCGGAGTGACAAATTCTAATCTTTATCTATGCCAACTCAACAAGTACCATCGGAGACACATGTAGAGCACCTTTATAACCACCCAGTTACGTTGTGACGTTTGGTAGCACATAAAGTGTTCCTCTGGTATTCGGGAGTTGCATAATCTCATAGTCATAGGAACATTTATAAGTTATGAAGAAAGCAATAGTAATATACTAAACGATGAAATGCTAAGCTAACGGAATGGGTCAAGTCAATCACATCATTCTCTAATGATGTGATCCCATTAATCAAATAACAACTTATGTCCATGGCTAGGAAACTTAACCATCTTTGATTCAATGAGCTAGTCAAGTAGAGGCATACTAGTGACACTTTGTTTGTCTATGTATTCACACATGTACTAAGTTTTCGGTTAATACAATTCTAGCATGAATAATAAACATTTATCATGATATAAGGAAATATAAATAACAACTTTATTATTGCCTCTAGGGCATATTTCCTTCAGTCTCCCACTTGCACTAGAGTCAATAATCTAGATTACACAGTAATGATTCTAACACCCATGGAGTCTTGGTGCTGATCATGTTTTGCTTGTGAGAGAGTCTTAGTCAACGGGTCTGCAACATTCAGATCCGTATGTATCTTGCAAATCTCTATGTCTCCCTCCTTGACTTGATCGCGGATGGAATTGAAGCGTCTCTTGATGTGCTTGGTTCTCTTGTGAAATCTGGATTCCTTTGCCAAGGCAATTGCACCAGTATTATCACAAAAGATTTTCATTGGACCCGATGCACTAGGTATGACACCTAGATCGGATATGAACTCCTTCATCCAGAGTCCTTCATTTGCTGCTTCTGAAGCAGCTATGTACGCCGCTTCACACATAAATCCCGCCACGACGCTTTGCTTAGAACTGCACCAACTGACAGCTCCACCGCTCAATATAAATACGTATTCGGTTTGTGACTTAGAGTCATCCGGATCAGTGTCAAAGCTTGCATCGACGTAAACATTGACGACCAGCTCTTTGTCACCTCCATAAACGAGAAACATATCCTTAGTCCTTTTCAGGTATTTCAGGATGTTCTTGACCGTTATCCAGTGATCCACTCCTAGATTACTTTGGTACCTCCCTGCTAAACTAATAGCAAGGCACACATCAGGTCTGGTACACAGCATTACATACATGATAGAGCCTATGGATGAAGCATAGGGAACATCTTTCATTTTCTCTCGATCTTCTGAAGTGGTCGGGCATTGAGTCTGACTCAACTTCAGACCTTGTAACACAGACAAGAACCCTTTCTTTGCTTGATCCATTTTGAACTTCTTCAAAACTTTATCAAGGTATGTGCTTTGTGAAAGTCCAATTAAGCATCTTGATCTATCTCTATAGATCTTGATGCCCAACATATAAGCAGCTTCATCGAGGTCTTTCATTGAAAAACGCTTATTCAAGTATCCTTTTATGCTATCAAGAAATTCTATATCATTTCCAATCAATAATATGTCATCCACATATAATATTAGAAATGCAACAGAGCTCCCACTCACTTTCTTGTAAATACAGGCTTCTCCAAAAGTCTGTATAAAACCATATGCTTTGATCACACTATCAAAATGTTTGTTCCAACTCCGAGATGCTTGCACCAGTCCATAGATGGATCGCTGGAGCTTGCACACTTTGTTAGCACCCTTTGGATCGATAAAACCTTCAGATTGCATCATATACAACTCTTCTTCTAGAAATCCATTTAGGAATGCAGTCTTTAATCCATTTGCCAAATATCATAATCATAAAATGCAGCAATTGCTAACATGATTTGGACGGACTTAAGCATCGCTACGGGTGAGAAAGTCTCATCGTAGTCAACTCCTTGAACTTGTCGAAAACCTTTGCAACAAGTCGAGCTTTGTAGACAGTAACATTACCGTCAGCGCCAGTCTTCTTCTTGAAGATCCATTTATTCTCGATGGCTTGCGATCATCGGGCAAGTCTATCAAAGTCCACACTTTGTTCTCATACATGGATCCCATCTCAGATTTCATGGCCTGAAGCCATTTTGCGGAATCTGGGCTCATCATCGCTTCCTCATAGTTCGTAAGTTCGTCATGATCAAGTAACATGACCTCCAGAACAGGATTACCGTACCACTCCGATGCGGATCTTACTCTGGTTGACCTACGAGGTTCAGTTGTAACTTGATCTGAAGTTACATGATCATCATCGTTAGCTTCCTCACTAATTGGTGTAGGAATCACAGGAACTGATTTCTGTGATGAACTATTTTCCTATAAGGGAGCAGGTATAGTTACCTCATCAAGTTATACTTTCCTCCCACTCACTTCTTTCGAGAGAAACTCCTTCTCTAGAAAGGATCCATTCTTAGCAACGAATGTCTTGCCTTCGGATCTATGATAGAAGGTGTACCCAACAGTCTCCTTTGGGTATCCTATGAAGACCGATGACCCACAAGTATAGGGGATCTATCGTAGTCCTTTCGATAAGTAAGAGTGTCGAACCCAACGAGGAGCAGAAGGAAATGATAAGCGGTTTTCAGCAAGGTATTCTCTGCAAGTACTGAAATAAGTGGTAACAGATAGTTTTGTGATAGGATAAATTGTAATGAGCAACAAGTAACAAAAGTAAATAAAGTGCAGCAAGGTGGCCCAATCCTTTTTGTAGCAAAGGACAAGCCGGAACAAACTCTTATAATAGGAAAAGCGCTCCCGAGGACACATGGGAATATCGTCAAGCTAGTTTTCATCACGTTCATATGATTCACGTTCGATACTTTGATAATTCGATATGTTGGTGGACCGGTGCTTGGGTGCTGTTCTTACTTGAACAAGCATCCCACTTATGATTAACCTCTATTGCAAGCATCCGCAACTACAACAAAAGTATTAAGGTAAACCTAACCATAGCATGAAACATGTGGATCCAAATCAGCCCCTTACGAAGCAACGCATAAACTAGGGTTTAAGCTTCTGTCACTCTAGCAACCCATCATCTACTTATTACTTCCCAATGCCTTCCTCTAGGCCCAAATAATGGTGAAGTGTTATGTAGTCGACGTTCACATAACACCACTAGAGGCTAGACAACATACATCTTATCAAAATATCAAACGAATACCAAATTCACATGACTACTCATAGCAAGACTTCTCCCTTGTCCTCAGGAACGAACATAGTTACTCACAAAGCATATTCATGTTCATAATCAGAGGGGTAATAATATGCATATAGGATCTGAACATATGATCTTCCACCAATTAAACCAACTAGCGTCAACTACAAGGAGTAATCAACACTACTAGCAACCTACTAGCACCAATCCTGGACTTTGAGGCAAGAATTAGATACAAGAGAAGAACTAGGGTTTGGAGATGAGATGGTGCTGGTGAAGATGTTGATGGAGATTGCCCTCTCCCGATGAGAGGAGCGTTGGTGATGACGATGGTGATGATTTCCCCCTCCGGGAGGGAAGTATCCCCAGCAGAACAGCTCTGCCGGAGCTCTAGATTGGATCCGCCAAGGTTCCGCCTCGTGGCGGCGGAGTCTCGTCCTGAAAAGTTCCTCCTTATTTTTTTCTCATCAAAAGACCTCATATAGGAGAAGATGGGCATCGGAGAGCCACCAGGGGGCCCTAGGGGGGGCGCCCCACCCTCGTGAGAAGGGTGTGGGCCCCCTGGCCTTCATCTTTGGCGTGGATTTTTCTTTATTTCTTTTAAGACGTTCCATGGAGTTTCAGGACTTTTGGAGTTGCGCAGAATAGGTCTCTAATATTTGCTCCTTTTCCAGCCCAGAATTCCAGCTGCCGGCATTCTCCCTCCTTATGTAAACCTTGTAAAATAAGAGAGAATAGCCATAAGTATTGTGATATAAAGTGAAATAATAGTCCATAATGCGATAAATATCGATATAAAAGCATGATGCAAAATGGACGTATCAACTCCCCCAAGCTTAGACCTCGCTTGTCCTCAAGCGAAAAGCCGATAACAATAAATATGTCCTCATGTTTAGAGGTAGAGGCGTCGATAAAAATAAAATACGGACATGAAGGCATCATGATTATTCTTATAACAGCAACATATATAGGTTGTCATATGATTACTTATGTTCAAGTGATGATCTATTCACAATGCAAAAGTATAAATCATAAACCTTATTGGGTTCCAACAAACTATAATCTTAGTCATTGAAGCAATTGCAATTTATCATAACATCGGAAAGAGTCTATGTCAGAGCTAAAAAGCAAGTCCACATACTCAACTATCATTTAGTCCTCCATAATTGCTAACACTCACGTGATACTTGTGGTTACAGAGTTTTAATCGGACATAGAGAAAGATAGGGGCTTATAGTTTTGCCCCACAACCTTTTACCTCAAGGGTAATGTCAACAATAATGGTTCATGCTCCCCTACATCCAATTATATATATATATATCATGTTCTTTCCAACATGCTGAGCTTGCCAAAGGATAAAATGAAAAAGGAAAGGTGAAGATCACCGTGACTCTTGCATAAGGTAGAAGATAATAATAAAAGATAGGCCCTTCGCAGAGGGAAGCAGAGGTTGCCATGCGCTTTTATGGTTGGATGCATAAAATCTCAATGTGAAAGAACGTCATTTTATATTGCCCCTTGTGATATGAACCTTTATTATGCAGTCCGTCGCTTTTATTACTTCCACATCACAAGATCGTATAAAGCTTATTTCTCCCACACCAATCAATCATACATATTTAGAGCAATTTTTATTGCTTTGCACCGATGACAACTTACTTGAAGGATCTTACTCAATCCATAGGTAGATATGATGGACTCTCATGGCAAAACTGGTTTAGGGATTTTGGAAGCACAAGTAGTATTTCTACTTGGTGCTGAGAATTTAGCTAGCAAGAGGGGGAAAGGCAAGCTCAACAAGTTAGAGGAACCATGACAACATACTTTATCTCAGATATAAGAAATACATAACTCATTACGTTGTCTTCCTTGTCCAACATCAACTCTTTAGCATGTCATATTTTAATGAGTGCTCCCAATCATAAAAGATGTCAATGATAATATATCTATATGTGAAAACCTCTCTTTCCTTATTACTTCCTATTAATTGCAACAATGACCAAAGCTATGTCTGCCAACTCCCAACAACTTTTAATCATCATACTCTTTCTATGTGAAGTCATTACTCTCAATAAGATCAATATGAACTTTTTGTTTCTTTTTATTCTTTTCTTCTTTCTTTTATTCACCCAAGATCATGGAAAAATAATCAAGCCCTTGACTCAACACTAATCTTTATTATATATAGCTCACGGACTCGATTACATAGAGAGATCATAAAGCAAAACTCAAAACTAGATCATGCCATAAACTTTATTCTACTAGATCAAGATACTACTAATAAGATCGAACTAAGAAAAAGGGTAAAGATAGGAGTTGTGATTGTGATACGATACCGGGGCACCTCCCCCAAGCTTGGCAGTTGCCAAGGGGAGTGCCCATACCCAGATACTCAATTCTTCTTTGTTGGAGGAGACGGTGGAGGTGATGGATAATCGCACATCGAGCGTAAGAGGTCCTCCAGCTTGCGAATAATGCCCTTGAGTGCGACAATATGCTCCTTCAACAAAATATTTTCTTGTGTGAGATACTTGTTTTGTATACGAGCTAACTCAATCATCTTGAAAGCTTCGATCTCAGTTGGGGTAAGAAGGTTATGATCAAGTTGAAGGGTGTCTTTTGCTGCCGGAGCTTGATCCTCCATGGCCTTCTTGATCCTTTCATCCTTGTTGACCCTCGTGGGTTCTTCCCTCTTCAGATCTATCTTCATTAGCCAAGCATCGTTGTTACCATTGTTGGAGGAGGGAGACGACATGATGCCTAGCCTGGGAAACCCTGACAGAAAACATCTCGAAACAAGAATAGAGGAGGTTTATGTGATACGGGAGTCAAAACCTCCGGGAGAATATATAATGAATTTTTACCGACCAAAATACGTAAGGGCCAATTCCAGTTCTGCCCCTAACTCGAACCCACTACTCAGTTTTGCCCCTAATTTTCAGATATGCTCAGTTTTGCCCCTCCGCCGTTAGTGTCACTTATAGAAATGCTCTTTTGCGTCGTTACCGTCCGGTCAAAGTACTTTGACCATCCAGAAAAAATAGCAAAAAAAATCAAAAAAATATGAAATTTGGTGGGATCGAAGATAGTCATGTCCGCAAGGCGCGTGCACATTTTTGTGTTGGTTGGACACTACGGGAGCTCGTGGCAAAGGAAAACAAAAATAATTTATGCCTATGAACAGTAAATTCGAAAAAAATAGCAAAAAAGTTCAAAAAAGTTTGAATTTATTTGGCGTCAAAGAGGCTTGAGTGCACAAAGTGCTTGCAAGTTTTGGTGATCAAATGACGTACGGGGCGCTCTAGAGAAAAAAACAAAATAGTGTATTTTTTCAAAGTTTTTTTGAGCTAAAATTTGTTTTTTTTCTCCATGAGCTCCTACAATGTCCAAACACAACAAAAACGTGCACACATCTTGCGCACCTGAATATCTTGAGTCCCACGAAATTTCATATTTTTTTGATTTTTTTTTCTATTTTTTTGAATTTACTGCTCGCATGCGTACAAAATTTATGTTTTCCTTTGACATGAGCTCCCGGAGTGTCCGAACGGCATGAAAATGTGCACGCGCCTTGCGGACATGACTATCTTCGATCCCACCAAATTTCATATTTTTTTGATTTTTTTGCTATTTTTTCAGGACGGTCAAAGACCTTTGACCGGACGGTAACGGCAGAGAAGGGCATTTCTATAAGTGAAACTAACGGCGGAGGGGCAAAACTGAGCATACCTAAAAATTAGGGGCAAAACTGAGTAGTGGGTTCGAGTTAAGGGCATAGATGTAAATGTCCCAATACGTAACGTGCAAGAAAACGGAGTCCGGAAGGCACACGAGGTGGTCACGAGGTAGGGGGCGCGCCCAGGGGGGTAGGGCGTGCCCACCACCCTCGTGGGGCCCTCATGTCCTTCCCGGACTGCTACTTATTTTTCTATTTTTCTAAATATTCCAAAACGGAGAAATATTTCCTTAGAAATTGTTTTGGAGTCGGTTTACTTACCGTACCACATACCTATTCCTTTTCGGAGTCTGAAACGTTCCAGAAAGTGTCCCTTATGTATTCCTCCGGGGTTATGGTTTCAATAATATTGGTTTCAACATTTATGGGATTACCTGAGATATAATGTTTAATTCTTTGACCATTTACCACCTTCGGATTTGTACCCTCGAAGTTGTTCATTTTTATGGCACCGGAACGATAGACCTCTTCGATGACGTAGGGGCCTTCCCATTTAGAGAGAAGTTTTCCTGCAAAAAATCTTAAACGAGAGTTGTATAGCAATACATAATCACCTACATTAAACTCACGCTTTTGTATCCTTTTGTCATGCCATCTTTTAACCTTTTCCTTAAAACAACTTGGCATTTTCATCAGCTTGGGTTCTCCATTCATCAAGTGAGCTAATATCAAATAACCTCTTCTCACCGGCAAGTTTAAAATCATAGTTGAGCTCTTTAGTAGCCCAATATGCCTTATGTTCTAGTTCGAGAGGTAAGTAACATGCTTTTCCATAAACCATTTTATACGGAGACATACCCATAGGATTTTTATATGCAGTTCTATAAGCCCATAATGCATCATCAAGTTTCTTAGAACAATTATTTCTAGACCTATTAACAATCTTTTGCAAAATTAATTTGAGCTCTCTATTGCTCAATTCTACTTGACCACTAGACTGTGGGTGATAAGGAGATGCAATTCTATGATTAACATCATATTTAGCAAGCATTTTACGGAAAGCACCATGAATAAAGTGTGAACCACCATCAGTCATTAAATATCTAGGGACTCCAAACCTTGGGAAAATAACTTCCTTAAGCATTTTAATAGAAGTGTTATGATCAGCACTACTAGTTGGAATAGCTTCTACCCACTTAATAACGTAATCAACAGCAACTAGAATATGTGTGTATCCATTAGAGACAGGAAAAGGTCCCATATAATCAAAGCCCCAAACATCAAACGGTTCAATAACAAGTGAATAATTCATAGGCATTTCTTGATGTCTACTAATATTACCAATTCTTTGACATTCATCACAAGACAAGAAAACTTACGGGCATCCTTGAAGAGAGTAGGCCAATAAAAACCAGATTGCAATACCTTATGTGCAGTTCTATCTCCAGCGTGGTGTCCTCCATAAGACTCGGAATGGCACTTGCGTAGGATCTGTTCCTGTTCATGCTCAGGTACACAACGTCTAATAACACGATCTACTCCTTCTTTATAAAGATGTAGGTCATCCCAAAAGTAATGTCTTAAATCATAGAAAAACTTTTTCTTTTGCTGGTATGTGAAGCTAGGTGGTATAAACTTAGCAACAATATAGTTAGCATAATCAGCATACCATGGAGTACTATGACAAGTACTTATAACATTTAATTGTTCATCAGGAAAGTCATCATTAATAGGTAGTGGGTCATCAAGAATATTTTCTAACCTAGATGAGTTGTCTGCAACGGGGTTCTCAGCTCCCTTTCTATCAACAATATTCAAATCAAATTCTTGTAGCAAGAGAACCCATCTAATAAGTCTAGGTTTAGCATCTTTCTTTTCCATAAGATATTTAATAGCAGCATGA
Organism: Triticum urartu; assembly: GCF_003073215.2. Lineage (NCBI taxonomy): Eukaryota > Viridiplantae > Streptophyta > Magnoliopsida > Poales > Poaceae > Triticum > Triticum urartu. The sequence continues at coordinate 482,573,040 of NC_053024.1, forward strand.
TCAGTGTGAATAGTTACTTTAGAATCAACAATATAAGATCTGAACTTATCACAAGAAAATACAACTGCTAAAAGTTCATTTTCAGTAGTAGCATAATTTCTTTGAGCATTGTCTAGAGTCTTACTAGCATAATGGATAACATTTAATTTCTTATCAACTCTTTGCCCTAGAACAACACCTACAGCATAATCACTAGCATCACACATAATTTCAAAGGGTAAATTCCAATCAGGTGGCTGAACAATAGGTGCAGAGACTAATGCTTTCTTAAGTATTTCAAATGCTTCTACACAATCATCATCAAAGACAAATGGTATATCTTTTTGCAATAAATTAGTCAGAGGCCGAGAAATTTTTGAGAAGTCCTTAATGAACCTCCTGTAAAATCCGGCGTGACCAAGGAAACTTCTTATACCTTTGATGTCCTTGGGACATGGCATCTTTTCAATAGCATCAACCTTGGCTTTATCAACTTCAATACCTCTTTCAGAAACTTTGTGCCCCAAGACAATACCTTCATTAACCATAAAGTGGCACTTTTCCCAGTTCAAGACAAGATCAGTTTCTTCACATCTCTGCAAAACTCGATCAAGATTGCTCAAGCAATCGTCAAAAGAGGAACCATAGACGGAAAAGTCGTCCATGAAAACCTCACAAATCTTTTCACAAAAGTCAGAGAATATAGCCATCATGCATCTTTGAAAGGTAGCAGGTGCATTACATAAACCAAAAGGCATACGTCTATAGGCAAAAGTACCAAAAGGGCATGTAAAAGTAGTCTTTGATTGATCTTTAGCCGACACAGGTATTTGAGAGAAACCAGAATAACCATCTAGAAAGCAATAGTGTGTATGTTTGCATAATCTTTCTAGCATTTGATCAATAAAAGGTAAGGGGTAATGATCTTTCTTAGTAGCTTTATTTAATTTCCAGAAATCAATTACCATCCTATAACCTGTGATAATTCTTTGTGGAATCAATTCATCTTTATCATTAGGAACAACAGTAATACCTCCCTTCTTAGGGACACAATGAACAGGACTTACCCACTCACTATCAGCAACGGGATAGATTATACCTGCCTCCAGAAGCTTTAGTATTTCTTTTCTTACCACTTCTTTCATTTTAGGATTCAGACGTCGTTGAGGATCACGAACTGGTTTGGCATCTGCTTCCAAATTTATTTTATGTTGACATAGAATGGGACTAATGCCCTTAAGATCATCAAGAGTATATCCAATAGCAGCATGATGCTTCTTCAGAGTTTTCAATAATCTTTCTTCTTCATGCTCTGAAAGGTTAGCACTAATAATAACAGGATATATCTTCTTTTCATCAAGATAAGCATATTTAAGATTATCAGGCAAAGGTTTAAGCTCAAACACGGGATCACCCTTGGGTGGAGGAGGATCCCCTAGGATTTCAACATGCAAATTGTGTTTCAGAATAGGTTCCTATTTAAAGAATACTTCATCTATTTCCCTTCTTTCATTCATGAACATATCATTTTCATGGTCTAGCAAATAGTGTTCTAAAGGATCACTAGGAGGTACGACAATAGAAGCAAGACCAATAATCTCATCCTTACTAGGTAATTCTTCCTCACGATGTTGTTTACTAAATTTAGAGAAATTAAACTCATGAACCATATCATCCAAGCCAACAGTAACAACACTCTTTGTGCAATCTATGGTAGCATTGACAGTATTTAAGAAGGGTCTACCAAATATAATGGGACAAAAGCTATCTTGTGGGGAACCAAGAACAAGAAAATCAGCAGGATATTTAGTTTTCCCACACAAGACTTCAACATCTCTAACAATTCCCATTGCTGAAATAGTATCTCTATTGGCAAGTTTAATTGTGAATCAATATCTTCTAACTCAGCAGGTGCAATTTCATTCTTAATTTCTTCATATAAAGTATGCGGTATAACACTAGCACTAGCACCAATATCACATAAGCCATGATAACAATGATCTCCTATTTTAACAGAAATAACAGGCACGCCTACCATAAGTCTATGTTTATCTTTAGCATAAGGCTTAGCAATTCTAGCAGTTTCACCTTCGAACTGAATAACATGCCCATCAATATTATCAGAAAAGAGATCTTTAACAATAGCAATATTAGGTTCTACTTTAACTTGCTCAGGAGGTGTATAAGTTCTAATATTGCTTTTACGAACAACAGTTGAAGCTTTAGCATGATCCTTTATTCTAACAGGGAAAGGTGGTTTCTCAATATAAGAAGTAGGAACAATAGGATCATTATAAGTGACAGTCTTTTCTTCAACTTTAATAGGTGCAGCTACTTTTACTTCTATGGGAGGATGATATTTAAACCACTTCTCCTTAGGGAGATCAACATGAGTAGCAAAAGATTCACAGAAAGAAGCTACTATCTCAGAGTCAAGTCCATATTTAGTGCTAAACTTACGGAAAATATCGGTATCCATAAAAGATTTAACACAATCAAACTTAGGAGTCATACCTAGCTCCTTACCTTCGTCGAGGTCCCAATCTTCAAAGTTGTGTTTAATTCTATCCAATAAATTCCATCTGAATTCAATAGTCTTCATCATAAAAGAGCCAGCACAAGAAGTATCGAGCATGTTGCGATTGTTTTCAGAAAGCCGAGCATAAAAAATTTGCATAATTATTTCTCTCTGGAGCTCATGATTGGGGCATGAATATAACATTGATTTAAGCCTCCCCCAAGCTTGAGCGATGCTTTCTCCTTCGCGAGGCCATAAATTATATATATAATTGTGATCACGATGAACAAGATGCATAGGATAATACTTTTGATGAAATTCCAACTTCAATCTTTTATAGTCCTATGATCTCATATCATCACATTGCCTATACCATACCAATGCGTCTCTCTTCAAAGAAAAAGGGAAGACCTTCTTCTTAGCAACATCATCGGGTATACCTGCAAGCTTAAATAATCCACAAACTTCATCCACATATATTAAGTGCTCATCAGGATGCTTTGTTCCATCTCCTGTAAAAGAATCAGCTAACAGTTTTTCTATCATACCCGAAGGATACTCATAAGGAATTTAATTTTCAATAGGTTCAGTAGGTTGAGGAGCAACTCTTTGCTCTACTGGACGGGGTGAAGATACCCCGAACAAGCCCCTCAGAGAATTACTTTCCATAGTAATAAGTGACAGTAAATTTCAGCACACTATATAAATTTTTCCTTACCAAATTCCACCTACCAAAGGCGCTACACTCCCCAGCAACGGCGCCAGAAAATAGTCTGATGACCCACAAGTATAGGGGATCTATCATAGTCCTTACGATAAGTAAGAGTGTCGAACCCAACGAGGAGCAGAAGGAAATGATAAGCGGTTTTCAGCAAGGTATTCTCTGCAAGTACTGAAATAAGTGGTAACAGATAGTTTTGTGATAGGATAAATTGTAATGAGCAACAAGTAACAAAAGTAAATAAAGTGCAGCAAGGTGGCCCAATCCTTTTTGTAGCAAAGGACAAGCCGGAACAAACTCTTATAATAGGAAAAGCGCTCCCGAGGACACATGGGAATATCGTCAAGCTAGTTTTCATCACGTTCATATGATTCGCGTTCGATACTTTGATAATTTGATATGTGGGTGGACCGGTGCTTGGATGCTGTTCTTACTTGAACAAGCATCCCACTTATGATTAACCTCTATTGCAAGCATCCGCAACTACAACAAAAGTATTAAGATAAACCTAACCATAGCATGAAACATGTAGATCCAAATCAGCCCCTTACGAAGCAACGCATAAACTAGGGTTTAAGCTTCTGTCACTCTAGCAACCCATCATCTACTTATTACTTCCCAATGCCTTCCTCTAGGCCCAAATAATGGTGAAGTGTTATGTAGTCGACGTTCACATAACACCACTAGAGGCTAGACAACATACATCTTATCAAAATATCAAACGAATACCAAATTCACATGACTACTCATAGCAAGACTTCTCCCTTGTCCTCAGGAACGAACATAGTTACTCACAAAGCATATTCATGTTCATAATCAGAGGGGTAATAATATGCATATAGGATCTGAACATATGATCTTCCACCAATTAAACCAACTAGCGTCAACTACAAGGAGTAATCAACACTACTAGCAACCTACTAGCACCAATCCCGGACTTTGAGGCACGAATTGGATACAAGACATGAACTAGGGTTTGGAGATGAGATGGTGCTGGTGAAGATGCTGATGGAGATTGCCCTCTCCCGATGAGGGGAGCGTTGGTGATGACGATGGTGATGATTTCCCCCTCCGGGAGGGAAGTATCCCCGGCAGAACAGCTCTGCCGGAGCTCTAGATTGGATCCGCCAAGGTTCCGCCTCGTGGCGGCGGAGTCTCGTCCCGAAAAGTTACTCCTTATTTTTTTCTCATCGAAAGACCTCATATAGGAGAAGATGGGCATCGGAGAGCCACCAAGGGGCCCACGAGGTAGGGGCGCGCCCTAGGGGGGCGCCCCCACCCTCGTGAGAAGGGTGTGGGGCCCCTGGCCTTCATCTTTGGCGTGGATTTTTCTTTATTTTTTTTAAGACGTTCCGTGGAGTTTCAGAACTTTTGGAGTTGCGCAGAATAGGTCTCTAATATTTGCTCCTTTTCTAGCCTAGAATTCCAGCTGCCGGCATTCTCCCTCCTTATGTAAACCTTGTAAAATAAGAGAGAATGGCCATAAGTATTGTGATATAAAGTGAAATAACAATCCATAATGCGATAAATATCGATATAAAAGCATGATGCAAAATGGACGTATCAAGACACATTTCTCCGATTTGGGTTCGAGCTTATCAGGTTGAAGCTTTTTTACATAAGCATCACATCCCCAAACTTTAAGAAACGATAACTTTGGTTTCTTGCCAAACCATAGTTCACAAGGTGTTGTCTCAACGGATTTAGATGGTGCCCTATTTAACGTGAATGCAGCCGTCTCTAAAGCATAACCCCAAAATGATAGCGGTAAATCAGTAAGAGACATCATAGATCACACCATATCTAGTAAAGTACGATTACGACGTTCGGGCACACCATTACGCTGTGGTGTTCCGGGTGGCGTGAGTTGAGAAACTACTCCGCATTCTTTCAAATGAAGACCAAACTCAAATATTCCCCTCCATGATTAGATCGTAGAAACTTTATTTTCTTGTTACGATGATTTTCCACTTCACTCTGAAATTCTTTGAACTTTTCAAATGCTTCAAACTTATGCTTCATCAAGTAGATATACCCATATCTGCTCAAATCATCTGTGAAGGTGAGAAAATAACGATACCCGTCGCAAGCCTCAACATTCATCGGACCACATACATCAGTATGTATGATTTCCAACAAATCTGTTGCTCGCTCCATTGTTCCGGAGAATGGCGTTTTAGTCATCTTTTCCATGAGGCATGGTTCGCAAGTACCAAGTGATTCATAATCAAGTGATTCCAAAAGTCCATCAGTATGGAGTTTCTTCATGCGCTTTACACCAATATGACCTAAACGGCAATGCCACAAATAAGTTGCACTACCATTATCAACTCTGCATCTTTTGGCTTCAATATTATGAATATGTGTATCACTACTATCGAGATTCAATATAAATAGACCACTCTTCAAGGGTGCATGACCATAAAATATATTACTCATATAAATAGAACAACCATTATTCTCAGATTTAAATGAATAACCGTCTAGCATCAAACAAGATCTAGATATAATGTTCATGCTTAACGTGGCACCAAATAACAATTATTCAGGTCTAAAACTAATCCCGAAGGTAGATGTAGAGGTAGTGTGCCGACCGCGATCACATCGACTTTGGAACCATTTCCCACGTGCATCGTCACCTCGTCCTTAGCCAATCTTCGCTTAATCCATAGTCCCTGTTTCGAGTTGCAAATATTAGCAACAGAACCAGTATCAAATATCCATGTGCTACTGCGAGCAACTAAGGTACACATCAATAACATGTATATCACATATACCTTTGTTCACCTTGCCATCCTTCTTATCCGCCAAATACTTGGGGCAGTTCCGCTTCCAGTGATCAGTCCCTTTGTAGTAGAAGCACTCAATCTCAGGTTTAGGTCCAGACTTGGGCTTCTTCACTTGAGCAGCAATTTGCTTGCCGTTCTTCTTGAAGTTCCCCTTCTTCCCTTTACCCTTTTTCTTGAAACTGGTGGTCTTATTGACCATCAACACTGGATGGTCCTTCTTGTTTTCTACCTCCACAACCTTTAGCATCGCGAAGAGCTCGTGAATTGTCTTATCCATCCCTTGCAAATTGTCGGGGATATACCCCGCGGTGCGACCCGGCCGGAGATATGACCCGGCTGGGACTTGATGTTTTATTGGTGACCTGGCAGACTATAAGCCGGCGGGAATAGTTAAGCATTGTAAGCCGGCAGACACATTCATGTAACTCAGCAGACACAATCATGTAACCCGGCAGACACAGTCATGTAAGCCGGACAGTTAAGCCGGCAGATGTTAAGCCAGACGGTAAGCCAGATGGTAAGCTAGATGGTAAGTCAGATCGTAAGCCAGACCGTAAGTCAGATTGAGAGCCAGATTGTAAGAAGGCCAAGACGTTATGAAGCCCATGGTAAGACGTCAAAATAAGGTTAAGTCTTAAAGTCCGAGTTGGACTCTACATGTAACCCGCCCCTTCAGCTTATATAAGGAGGGGCGGGGCAGCCCAAGAGGGACGGGTTGAATAATCTCTAGGTTAGACATAACTAGGAGAGTCGGCTTACGGCGACTCCTCTCATGAGTATAATGAGACCTAGCCACAAACAGCATGTAGGGTTCTTACCGGATGATGTTTTCCGGGGCCCGAAGCTGTCTAAACCCTTGTCTTGTGTTGCGTCTCTCGATTCCTCTCAACCCCTCTCAAGCTACCACATAGATGCGTTGGCCTCATGACTAAGTCCTCACACTAGGACATTTGCCGTGACAAATCCACGACAATTGGCGCCCACTGTGGGGTGAGCGCACAGTGATGTTGAGTTCTAGGAGAGATTTCTTTGAGAGATCTAGAAGCTCACGATTGACCGGGCAAAGAAAAATCAACACCGGAAAGAATATCATCTAAGAAGTTAGGGTTCGCTGATGAGCCACCGCCGGCGGCGGTATAATACATCAAGTTGATGTGTTTTGCTGCGGTCTCCGTGTCATAACAAAAGGAGTTATTAAGCCGCCTGCAACCGCGGCAAGAAGTACTACCGTCAATGGCCATGGAAGAGTTCTGAGATTTTTGATCCAATATATGTCAGCATCAAGCAAGGATTCAATCTACGTCGAAGACAATCAGGTTAAAGGATAGTTCGGTCAAAGCATTTATGATCCGGAGATAGAGCCGGTCGCGACCCGGATTCCTCTGACCCCAGCGGCCGTGTTTCGAAAGCGCCCGGTCCCGTCGCCTCCATATCCGGTCCTCGTCCTCCCTGGTGCTCCTTGATCAAACCACCGTGTTCCGAACCGACCGCAACCCGGACCTTGCCGTCATTACAGCCGGTGCCTCCACCTCAATGGGCCTCCTTCGCCTCAGATTCGCTTGGCCGTACGAGCTCTGCCTCGATCTAGCCCTCTGATGTAACTCTGAACCAATTGTGAGTCACCACCGGGGCTTTGACCCGCCGCTGTGGCCTCGAGACGCCCTCGCCCGCCTCGGCAACAAATCACCTCCGCCGTGAAGTCTGTTTTAAACCCTGATTTCATAGAGTGTGACATTAATGAACCCTCACGTCTAAATCCTTGAAATTTGTACCCTATACTTCTTAATCCCGATCAATCTAAACCCTAGACTCATCCTATACTTGTTTGGAAGGACAATCCTGATCGGGATCGGTTGTTTCTCTCACGTACTACACGGGCCTACATGTCATATTTTATCTTCTTCCTCAATCTCCCCTACTCTCTCCTAAGCGTCCATCTTCTTCCTGGAATAGCAAGTATGACGAGCACGACCACGAGGTCAGCGCGTGGAGCTGCGCATTTAGGACGCCGGAACCCGATCTCGACGGCGCCCTGGAGATCTTTCATTTGGCGGACCGTCGGTTTTTCCAGAGATCCTTGACCTGCGGCTTCACCTCCGCGCGAACACGAGGAAAACAACAGATGCCGTCACCTCCCCGCTCGTGGTTGCTGATGCGTCATTCCTTTGTCTGCGTCGGTTGCACGCGGCCTCCCCTCCGTCCGCCTCGCCGCCCCTGCGGCAGGGTTGGGCACGTCGTGCGGCTCTCGGCCAATGCGCCCAGAACGAGCAAAGGTACGAATGCACGGCCGCACACGAGTCAGTCAACCCAAATCATGATGCGCGCATCAGGGTCGTCCTCGAGTACGCTGGGTGCGTTGGCCTCACCGTCGACTTGGACGAGTTGGACTTGCTAGTATGTTGCGGCTGTCTGCGCACACTACATCTCGGGTGCATGCGTTGCTTGTTTGTTTCCAGCAAAAAATTGATCAAGGCAGGGGGCGGCCTACGTCATGTACGTGGCTGCGTGCGCATCTTGCTTGGAAATAATCAAGATAGCTCCAGATTGTGTAGAACTTCGAGCGTTGGTTGTTGAGAAAGACAGAGAGATTAGAAGATAAAAGGTGAAGACATATGGACCTGGGTGGTCAGTGACTGTGGCGAGTGATCTCGGCCGGTATAATTATTTTCCCGGTGCGCCAAACGGATTCAAGGTTTGATTTGATCATGATCGAAGAGTATAGGGTATCAACTTCAGGGATTTAGACATGAGGGTTCATTTGCGTCACACTCTACGAAATCAGGGTTCAAAATAGACTTCGCGCTCTGCCTACGTGCTTTCTACCGCTACCACACCCCGAGTTGCTACAGCCTCGTCGCCATGCCTCACCAAGGACCCGACTTGACGACTTGCTACAACACAGCCCGGTTTCTTCCGCCCCTACGCCGTGGCCTTGCTCGCGCGCCAGCAACCGTCGAGTCATCCTTCTAGCGCCATCATCCCCTTTGCGGCCGCCGCCTCCTCGTCCCTCCGCCTCCGTGTTGCTCCGCCGCCAAACTGCCGCCTATGCCTTGGTCGGCCCCGAGCTGCCGAGTCGCCGGTGCGTCCCCTCGCATTGCTTCCCGCCTCAAGCCGCCACCGCGGGCTTCAAGTCACTGCCTCCGCGAGTCGCCGGAGCGGTCCGTCCTCTGTTGCAACCCGCCAATTTGCGCTGTTACAAGGCGACGCTGCAGGCCTGCGTCAGGTGCCACCCCCGTCGGCCCTTACCCCAAGTCACCACAGTCGCCTCACGGGCCCCCTTCTGCCTTCTGCGCGGAGCCGCCCTGGTGTGAGCCGCCTCGCTCCGCTGTAGGCACCCCTGCCCGTTCCGTCGCTTCAGCGCTGCCTCCGCCTACACTGAGCCGCTTCTGCTGCTTCATTGAGTCACCAGCAGCCGCTCCGTTGTTAGGCGTCAAGTGAGCCATGACCCGGACGCCGCGGCCGATTGAGTTTCTGCTGCCGAGCCGCCCCGGCCTTGAGTTGTCCCCGCCATTGACGTGAGCCGCCGGCCGTCGATTGTTGCCTGCAAACCACCGGTGCCGTCATTGCTGTTCTGAGCCGCCGGCTGTCGCCTGAATCGCAGGTCGTTCGACCCTGCCGCTCCGAGTCGCCCTGCTCCTCCGCCGTCACTCGCCTCTGTGGCCTGTGGTAACCCGCCACGGCTTTGACCCGGCTGCGCCGTCGCCTCCAACTCGCCAGGGTCTCCCATCGCCTCCGGGCCGGCCGTCGCCGTTGCGCTCTCGTCGTTCAACTCGCCGGCGCCTCTTCGACTGCACCATGAGCAGCTTCCCCTCAGCTGCGACAGGTCTGAGCTGCCTCCAAGTCACCTCCGCCTTGGACTCAAGTAACCACCGCCGCACCAGAGTCAGCGCCCCCCTGCACAACTTACGTACACAACGTCTGAGCCGTCATAGCCTGCCTGAGCCCTCGCCGAGCCGCCTGTTTAGAATGGCTGTCAACATACGGCCGCGTTAAAACACCGTCACTCCTTGCCGGGTCACCGGAGCCCCTCTGCCATTTGTGAGCCGCCACCACGGACACGATTCCGCTCCAAGTCGCCTCTAAGCCGACGCTGTGTGGTCGCTGCTGAGACCCGGCAGGCAAGCCACTCCATCGCTACCACCCCCGCGGTTCCGCTGAGACGATCGCCTCGCTGAGCTGCGGCTTCATCGCCAAACTACTCCGTTGCCGCCATGATTCGTCCGTGGACCCGCCTTCGAACCGACGTGAGTCGCCGCAAACGGTTGCCTGGTTGCCTTCGCTGCGACCCATTGTGCTGAGCCGTCCGGCGGCCGTCGTGCCCTCATTGTTCGACCCGTCGGGTCAGGGGCCTCATCAGTAGCTCGCCTACGCACAACTCCATGCCGCCGCCCACTCGCCGTGACGTCGCCCCGGTTGTCCAGCGCGGGCCTGACGGCCCCGTCCGTTTCTACTCTGAGCCGCCTCCATGGCCGGCTCCCACTTGCCTTTGAGCCATCCACGGCAGAGCCGCCTGCCCACTGGCCAGGGTCGCTCCTGCGCTCGCATGTTCTGCTGCCAGGCGGAGAAAACAGAAGCAGAGTTGCAGAAGCATGTATAAGAGATGACCACGAGCTCCCTCATCATCAACTAAAGCGAGGACAAAATTAATTAGGCTTCAGGGAAGGCCAAAAACCAGTCACTCTGGATACTGGTGTTTGGAAATAATGCAGCAGTATAAAAAAAGCTCCAAGTCTTGATGAAGCCCCACCTATGCCATGGTTGCCTTTTTCAAAGCCAGATCGTGACATCCGCAGCTGGGCTCGATTTTTGAGGCAGTAGCAGACAAGAAACTGGACAACAGTCGTGTCCCTATTGCCTGCAAAGCAAGCGTTACCTGAGAGCACGCGCCTACATTATCCAGCATCAGCTTTATATTCCCCAACAAAAGTATTAGGTGCTATTGGCCCTATCTATTTTTAGTACATATTAATTCATGCACGCAAAACTACTTTGCCCTGCTGTATTTATATGCAGGAGAATTACTCATTACAAGGTGGCATTATACCGCGGAGATGGAGGCACAGGTGGTCAACCTTACTCAACAGACTCCCACACCGGCTTATAATGCCACGTACGACTCGCCCGTCTATTCTCGTGGCCGTTTCACACGTCCGTGCCGGCTTACAACGCCACGGACGACTCGCTCGTCCGTTCTCGCGGCCGTTTCACACGTCCGTGTCGGCTTACAACGAGGAGGACAACTTGCTTGTCCGCACCGGCTTACAACGAGGAGGACAATTTGCTCGTCCGCATCGGCTTACAATGAGGAGGACAACTTGCTCGTCCGCACCGGCTTACAACGCCGTGGCCGATTCATCTGTCTGCTCCCGCAGCCGAGTCGCTCGTGATTGATTTCAGCTTCACCATAGTGACCATCAACTCCACGACGGATAATTTCCAGCCTACCATATGAGGTGAAATTCATCCAGTATATTATATTACATATTGTTTTCTTTAAAAGAGCAATTACTCCGGTTTGCAAGTTCTCCCATGCAGGACTCAAACTGGTCTATATCACGGTCAACTGTGGAGAATCTCATGACAACTCCTTGAGTCCTCTTGAGACTCGGGGACTATGATGACATGACTCAGCAAATGTTGCCGGTTTTCAGTAAATTCAAGAACTCTGGGTCATTGGAGGGAAAAATAACCCGGACCCGAGGCTACTGCCACATTGGTGCAAATTTAAATGCCGTCAGAAAATTTCCGGCTCAAAATAAAGATCCCTTTTTGGTCCGACTTGGATCGTATTCGAATCAGGGTCGTTAAAAACCTCTCAAGGTCATTTGGGGGCTTCCTGTTCAACCATAGGTCGTATTCGAACCAAAGAGAACATAGTTGTCGGTACCCTCTTGATCGGCACACTGCCAAACTCACTAGGGGGCTTCCTGATCGTATTCGTATCATAGCTTAACCCCTTTTGGGCCCGACTTGGATCGTATTCGAATCAGGGTCGTTAAAAACCTCTCAAGGTCATTTGGGGGCTTCCTGTTCAAACATAGGTCGTATTTGAACCAAAGAGAACACAGCTGTCGGTACCCTCTTGATCGGCACAACGCCAAAGCCACTGGGGGCTACATGATCGTATTCGAATCCTAGCTTAACCCCTTTGGAATGGTTTACTAATCGTATTCGAATCAGAAGCCTCGATTTTTCTTTCTATTTGGCTTAAGTTTTTTGAAAACAATCTGTGATTTTGTCTTGAGACTTTTTTGTTCAGATCAGAGGCATATATATGTGGTTTCTATTTAACCCGGCTTGACTTTGGACGATAAGTCGCCAGCATATGACAATCATTAAACATTTGGAAGTCTTGGCTTCTAAAGATTGGGTTATCACCCTTACTGCACAGGTATCCTAAACCGACAGTACGATTCAATATCACAAGAACCGGTTTTCCAAACCGGATTATATTATTCAAATATTTAATAGCCAACATGGCTGGATTTTTATTATGGTTATCAATAACCAGTATTATGATTGAGGTTTTCAAAGTCACTTTAAGCACAATGGCTATTATTTTATCAATGTATATGATTATTCTACAATGGAAGGAATAGTCCCGAGTCGCTGCAGGCTTACTGCCGGTACTTGGGGGCTACATTGTTCAAGTTGAGATTACATCAAATGTGCAAGTCTCATGTCGCTGCAAGCATGCGCCATGACACTTGGGGGCTAATGCAAAATCATTTTTACTGGCCTTATTGAAGACCCGAATCATCATATCATAATGAGCCGACCCTTGGGGGCTACCAATTGCTCCTGTCAACAATTCAAGGTACACAAGTTAAATCCATTATATTGAAGGGTCCATTGCTCAGTTGATAAAGCACAAAGCTCTTAACCTTGTGGACGTGAGTTCAAGCCCTATGATGGAGGTTACATCATATAATGTTATCCTCAATGAAGTATATATATAAAGTCCCAGCTCAATATGATCTTACTGAGCCGGCCCTTGGGGGCTACACGTTACTGTTCAAAGTCTACATGATTGTATTTACAAAGTCCCTGCTCATTATTGCATAATGACCCGACCCTTGGGGGCTACACTGGTTGAAGTTTTTATGAGCATAAGGCAATTTCAAGTCCCAGGTTGCTACAAGCATGACAACCCGGCACTTGGGGGCTACATATGTGGAATACTCAGTTTTGACTAGTGATTGAGATAAACAACATGGATTTCTTCAAAGTGATAATATTTTTGTTGAAGCAAGTCTTAAGTCATTACTTTGTTCTGCTTAAGACTTGGGGGCTACAGGTAATATGGATATGAGGGAGAGAAATCTTCAAAATTCTCAGTGTTGACCCGGCATCGGCAACAATTATGACATGGCATCATCTATTTATAAACCCGGCAAGTTTTTCATCTTTAAGCTGGTTGAAGGTCACATGAGTATTTCAAGACCAATATTTTTAAGCATTGGGAGCTGAGTCAAATGAGTTATTCTTCAGTCTCTCTCTGTGATAAACCAACGTCATCAAATTGATTATGAAGTTGGCTTATTGACCCGGATTTTTGAAGAAGGAAACAACAAGGAGTTAAGGATGATCAGGATCAGTTTAACATGGATAAATCCAAATTAAACTGGGGGCTAATGTCGGGGATATACCCCGCGGTATGACCCGACCGGAGATATGACCCGGCTGGGACTTGATGTTTCATTGGTGACCTGGCAGACTATAAGCTGGCGGGAACAGTTAAGCATTGTAAGCCAGCAGACATAGTCATATAACCCGGCAGACACAGTCATGTAACCCGGCAGACACAGTCATGTAAGCCAGCAGATGTTAAGCCATACGGTAAGCCAGATGGTAAGTTAGATCATAAGCCAGACCGTAAGTCAGATTGAGAGCCAGATTGTAAGAAGCCTAAGACGTTAAGAAGCCCATGGTAAGACGTCAAAATAAGGTTAAGTATGAAAGTCCGAGTTGGATTCTACATGTAACCCGCCCCTTCAGCTTATATAAGGAGGGGCGGGGCACCCCAAGAGGGACAGGTTGAATAATCTCTAGGTTAGACATAACTAGGAGAGCCGGCTTATGGCAAATCCTCTCATGAGTATAATGAGACCTAGCCACAAACAGCATGTAGGGTTCTTACCGGATGATGTTTCCCGGGGCCCGAAGCTGTCTAAACCCTTGTCTTGTGTTGCGTCTCTCGATTCCGCTCAACCCCTCTCAAGCTACCACATAGATGCGTTGGCCTCAGGACAAAGTCCTCACACTAGGACATCTGCCGTGACAAATCCACGACACATATTATAGTTCATCATGAAGATCTTGTAGCTTGGTGGCAATGATTGAAGAATTCTGTCAATGACACTATCATCCGGAAGATTAACTCCCAGTTGAATCAAGTGATTGTTATACCCATGCATTTTGAGTATATGCTCACTGACAAAACTATTCTCCTCCATCTTGCAGCTGCAGAACTTATTGGAGACTTCATATCTCTCAATCCGGACATTTTGCTTGAAATATTAACTTCAACTCCTGGAACATCTCATATGCTCCATGACGTTCAAAACGTCGTTGAAGTCCCGGTTCTAAGCCATAAAGCATGGCACACTGAACTATCGAGTAGTCATTAGCTTTACTCTGCCAGACGTTCATAACATCTGGCGTTGCTCCTATAGCGGGTTTGGCACTCAGCGGTGCTTCCAGGACGTAATTCTTCTATGCAGCAATGAGGATAATCCTCAAGTTACGGACCCAGTCCGTGTAATTGCTACCATCATCTTTCAACTTTGCTTTCTCAAGGAACAAATTAAAATTCAACGGAACAACAGAACGGGCCATCTATCTACAACATCATAGACATGCAAAATACTATCAGGTACTAAGTTCATGATAAATTAAAGTTCAATTAATCAAATTACTTAAGAACTCCCACTTAGATAGACATCCCTCTAATCATCTAAGTGATCACGTGATCCATATCAACTAAACCATGTCCGATCATCACGTGAGATGGAGTAGTTTTCAATAGTGAACATCACTATGTTGATCATATCTACTATATGATTCACGCTCGACCTTTCGGTCTCAGTGTTCCGAGGCCATATATGCTTATGCTAGGCTCGTAAGTTTAACCCGAGTATTCCGCATGTGCAACACTAGCTTGCACCCGTTGTATGTGAACGTAGAGCTTATCACACCCGATCATTACGTGGTGTCTCGGCACGACGAACTTTCACAACGGTGCATACTCAAGGAGAACACTTGTACCTTGAAATTTAGTGAGAGATCATCTTATAATGCTACCGTCGATCTAAGCAAAACAAGATGCACAAAAGATAAACATCACATGCAATCAATATAAGTGATATGATATGGCCATCATCATCTTGTGCCTTCGATCTCCATCTCCAAAGCACCATCATGATCACCATCGTCACCGGCGCGACACCTTAATCTCCATCGTAGCATGGTTGTTGTCTCGCCAACTATTGCTTCTACGACTATCGCTACCGCTTAGTGATAAAGTAAAGCAATTACATGGCGATTGCATTTCATATAATAAAGCGACAACCATATGGCTCCTGCCAGTTGCCGATAACTTTGTTACAAAACAAGATCATCTCATACAATAAAATTTAGCATCATGTCTTGACCATATCACATCACAACATGCCCTGCAAAAACAAGTTAGACGTCCTCTACTTTGTTGTTGCAAGTTTTATGTGGCTGCTATGGGCTGAGCAAGAACCGTTCTTACCTACACATCAAAACCACAACGATATTTTGTCAAGTATGTACTGTTTTAACCTTGACAAGGACCGGGCGTAGCCACACTTGATTCAACTAAAGTTGGAGAAACTGACACCCGCCAACCACTTGTGTGCGAAGCATGTCGGTAGAACCAGTCTCGCGTAAGCGTACGCGTAATGTCGGTCCGGGCCACTTCATCCAACAATACCATTGAATCAAAGTATGACATGCTGGTAAGCAGTATGACTAGTATTGCCCACAACTCACTCATGTTCTACTCGTGCATATAAACATCTACGCATAAACCTGTCTCTGATACCACTGTTGGGGAACGTAGTAATTAATTTCAAAAAAATTCCTACACACACGCAAGATCATGGTGATGCATAGCAACGAGAGGGGAGAGTGTTGTCCACGTACCCTCGTAGACCGTAAGCAGAAGCATTATGACAACGCGGTTGATGTAGTCGTACGTCTTCACGATCCGACCGATCCAAGTACCTAACGTACGGCACCTCCGAGTTCAGCACACGTTCAGCTCGGTGACATCCCACGAACTCATGATCCAGCAGAGCTTCGAGGGAGAGTTCCGTCAGCATGAAGGCGTGATGATGGTGATGATGATGCTACCGACGCAGGGCTTCGCCTAAGCACCGCTATGATATGACCAAGGTGGATTATGGTGGAGGGGGGCACCGCACACGGCTAAAAGATCAATGATCAACTTGTGTGTTTATGGGGTGCCCCCTTCCCCCGTATATAAAGGAGTGGAGGAGGGGGGAGGGCCGGCCCTCTATGGCGCACCCTGGAGGAGTCCTACTCCCACCGGGAGTAGGATTCCCCCTTTCCCTAGTTGGACTAGGAGAGAAGGAAGGGGGAGAGAGGAAGCAAGGAAAGGGGGGCGCCGCCCCCCTAGTCCA
Source organism: Triticum urartu (assembly GCF_003073215.2). Lineage (NCBI taxonomy): Eukaryota > Viridiplantae > Streptophyta > Magnoliopsida > Poales > Poaceae > Triticum > Triticum urartu. The sequence continues at coordinate 482,589,717 of NC_053024.1, forward strand.
ATTTGGACCAGAGGGAGAGGGGGCGCGCGGCCTACCCTCGTCTCCTCTCTCTCTCTCCACTATGGCCCAATAAGGCCCATACACTTACTAGGGGGTTCCGGTAACCTCCCGGTACTCCGGTAAAATCCCGATTTCACCCGGAACTATTCCGATGTCCAAATATAGGCTTCCAATATATCAATCTTTATGTCTCGACCATTTCGAGACTCCTCATCATGTCCGTGTGTTGGGGAACGTAGTAATTTCAAAAAAATTCCTACGCACACGCAAGATCATGGTGATGCATAGCAACGAGAGGGGAGAGTGTTGTCTACATACCCTCGTAGACCGACAGCGGAAGCGTTATGACAACGCGGTTGATGTAGTCGTACGTCTTCATGGCCCGACCTATCAAGCACCCAAACTACGGCACCTCCGAGTTTTAGCACACGTTCAGCTCGATGACGATCCCCGGACTCCGATCCAGCAAAGTGTCGGGGAAGAGTTCCATCAGCACGACGGCGTGGTGACGATCTTGATGTTCTACCGTCGCAGGGCTTCACCTAAGCACCGCTACAATATTATCGAGGAGTATGGTGGAGGGGGGCACCGCACACGGCTAAGAAAACGATCACGAGGATCAACTTGTGTGTCTAGAGGTGCCCCCCTACCCCCGTATATAAAGGAGCAAGGGGGGAGGCTGGCCGACCCGTGGGCGCGCCAAGGAGGAGGAGTCCTCCTCCTAGTAGGAGTAGGACTCCCCTTTCCTACTCCTACTAGGAGGGGGAAAGGAAGGGGAAGAGGGATAAGGAAAGGGGGGCGCCGCCCTCCCTCTCCTAGTCCAATTCGGACCAGAGGGGGAAGAGGGGCGCAGCCCACCCTGGCCGCCCCTCTCTCTCCACTAGGGCCCATAAGGCCCATTACTTCTCCGGGGGGGTTCCGGTAACCCTCCGGCACTCCGGTTTTCTCCGAAATCACCCGGAACACTTCCAGTGTGCGAATATAGCCGTCCAATATATCAATCTTTATGTCTCGACAATTTCGAGACTCCTCGTCATGTCCGTGATCACATCTGGGACTCCGAACAAACTTCGGTACATCAAAATATATAAACTCATAATGAAACTGTCATCGTAACGTTAAGCGTGCGGACCCTACGGGTTCGAGAACAATGTAGACATGACCGAGACATGTCTCCAGTCAATAACCAATAGCGGGACCTGGATGCTCATATTGCCTCCCACATATTCTACGAAGATCTTTATCGGTCAGACTGCATAACAACATACTTTGTTCCCTTTGTCATCGGTATGTTACTTGCCCGAGATTCGATCGTCGGTATCTCAATACCTAGTTCAATCTCGTTACCGGCAAGTCTCTTTACTCGTTACATCATCTGGCAACTAACTCATTAGTTGCATTGCTTGCAAGGCTTATGTGATGTGCATTACCGAGAGGGCCCAGAGATACCTCTCCGACAATTGGAGTGACAAATCCTAATCTCGAACTACGCCAACCCAACATGTACCTTTGGAGACACCTGTAGAGCACCTTTATAATCACCCATTTACGTTGTGATATTTGGTAGCACACAAAGTGTTCCTCCGGCAAACGGGAGTTGCATAATCTCATAGTCATAGGAACATGTATAAGTCATGAAGAAAGCAATAGCAACATACTAAATGATCGGGGTGCTAAGCTAATGGAATGGGTCATGTCAATCACATCATTCTCCTAATGATGTGATCCCGTTAATCAAATGACAACACATGTCTATGGTTAGGAAACATAACCATCTTCGATTAACAAGCTAGTCAAGTAGAGGCACACTAGTGACGTTTAGTTTGTCTATGTATTCACACAGGTATTATGTTTCCGGATAATACAATTCTAGCATGAATAATAAACTTTTATCATGATATAAGGAAATAAATAATAACTTTATTATTGCCTCTAGGGCATATTTCCTTCAGTCTCCCACTTGCACTAGAGTCAATAATCTAGATTACACAGTAATGATTCTAACACCCATGGAGCTTTGGTGCTGATCATGTTTTGCTCGTGGAAGAGGCTTAGTCAACGGGTCTGCTACATTCAGATCCGTATGTATCTTGCAAATCTCTATGTCTCCCACCTGGACTAGATCCCGGATGGAATTGAAGCGTCTCTTGATGTGCTTGGTTCTCTTGTGAAATCTGGATTCCTTTGCCAAGGCAATTGCACCAGTATTGTCACAAAAGATTTTCATTGGACCCGACGCATTAGGTATGACACCTAGATCGGATATGAACTCCTTCATCCAGACTCCTTCGTTTGCTGCTTCTGAAGCAGCTATGTACTCCGCTTCACATGTAGATCCCGCCACAACGCTTTGTTTAGAACTGCACCAACTGACAGCTCCACCATTTAATGTAAACACGTATCCGGTTTGCGATTTAGAATCGTCCGGATCAGTGTCAAAGCTTGCATCAATGTAACCATTTACGATGAGCTCTTTGTCACCTCCATATATGAGAAACATATCCTTAGTCCTTTTCAGGTATTTCAGGATGTTCTTGACCGCTGTCCAGTGATCCACTCCTGGATTACTTTGGTACCTCCCTGCTAGACTTATAGCAAGACATACATCAGGTCTGGTACACAGCATTGCATACATGATAGAACCTATGGCTCAAGCATAGGGAACATCTTTCATTTTCTCTCTATCTTCTGCAGTGGTCGGGCATTGAGTCTTACTCAATTTCACACCTTGTAACACATGCAAGAATCCTTTCTTTGCTTGATCCATTTTGAACTTCTTCAAAACTTTGTCAAGGTATGTGCTTTGTGAAAGTCCAATTAAGCGTCTTGATCTATCTCTATAGATCTTAATGCCCAATATGTAAGCAGCTTCACCGAGATCTTTCATTGAAAAACTCTTATTCAAGTATCCCTTTATGCTATCCAGAAATTCTATATCATTTCCAATTAGTAATATGTCATCTACATATAATATCAGAAATGCTACAGAGCTCCCACTCACTTTCTTGTAAATACAGGCTTCTCCAAAAGTCTGTACAAAACCAAATGCTTTGATAACATTATCAAAGCGTTTATTCCAACTCTGATAGGCTTGCACCAATCCATAAATGGATCGCTGGAGCTTGCACACTTTGTTAGCTCCCTTTGGATCGACAAAACCTTCTGGCTGCATCATATACAACTCTTCTTCCAGAAATCCATTCAGGAATGCAGTTTTGACATCCATCTACCAAATTTCATAATCATAAAATGCGGCAATTTCTAACATGATTTGGACAGACTTAAGCATCGCTACGGGTGAGAAGGTCTCATCGTAGTCAATCCCTTGAACTTGTCGAAAACCTTTTGCGACAAGTCGAGCTTTGTAGACAGTAACATTACCGTCAGCGTTAGTCTTCTTCTTGAAGATCCATTTATTCTCAATTGCTTGCCGATCTTTGGGCAAGTCAACCAAAGTCCACACTTTGTTCTCATACATGGATCCCATCTCAGATTTCATGGCTTCAAGCCATTTTGCGGAATCTGGGCTCACCATCGCTTCTCCATAGTTCGTAGGTTCATCATGATCTAGTAGCATGACTTCCAGAACAGGATTATCGTACCACTCTGGTGCGGATCTTACTCTGGTTGATCTACGAGGTTCAGTAGTATCTTGTTCTGAAGTTTCATGATCATCATCATTAGCTAGCTCACTAGTTGGTGTAGGTGTCACAAAAACCGGTTTCTGTGATGTACTACTTTCCAATAAGGGAGCAGGTACAGTTACCTCATCAAGTTCTACTTTCCTCCCACTCACTTCTTTCGAGAGAAACTCCTTCTCTAGAAAGTTTCCGAATTTAGCAACAAAAGTCTTGCCTTCGGATCTGTGATAGAAGGTGTATCCAATAGTTTCCTTTGGATATCCTATGAAGACACATTTCTCCGATTTGGGTTCGAGCTTATCAGGTTGAAGCTTTTTCACATAAGCATCGCAGCCCCAAACTTTCAGAAACGACAACTTTGGTTTCTTGCCAAACCACAGTTCATAAGGCGTCGTCTCAACGGATTTTGATGGTGCCCTATTTAACGTGAATGCGGCCGTCTCTAAAGCATAACCCCAAAATGATAGCGGTAAATCAGTAAGAGACATCATAGATCACACCATATCTAGTAAAGTACGATTACGACGTTTAGACACACCATTACGCTGTGGTGTTCCGGGTGGCGTGAGTTGCGAAACTATTCCACATTGTTTCAAATGTACACCAAACTCGTAACTCAAATATTCTCCTCCACGATCAGATCGTAGGAATTTTATTTTCTTGCTACGATGATTTTCAACTTCACTCTGAAATTCTTTGAACTTTTCAAATGTTTCAGACTTACGTTTCATTAAGTAGATATACCCATATCTGCTTAAGTCATCTGTGAAGGTGAGAAAATAACGATATCCGCCACGAGCCTCAACATTCATCGGACCACATACATCTGTATGTATGATTTCCAACAAATCTGTTGCTCTCTCCATAGTACCGGAGAACAGTGTTTTGGTCATCTTGCCCATAAGGCATGGTTCGCAAGTACCAAGTGATTCATAATCAAGTGGTTCCAAAAGTCCATCAGTATGGAGTTTCTTCATGCGCTTTACACCGATATGACCTAAACGGCAGTGCCACAAATAAGTTGCACTATCATTATGAACTCTGCATCTTTTGGCTTCAACATTATGAATATGTGTGTCACTACTATCGAGATTTAATAAGAATAGACCACTCTTCAAGGGTGCATGATCATAAAAGATATTACTCATATAAATAGAACAACCATTATTCTCTGATTTAAATGAATAACCGTCTCGCATCAAACAAGATCCAGATATAATGTTCATGCTCAACGCTGGCACCAAATAACAATTATTTAGGTCTAATACTAATCCTGAAGGTAGATGTAGAGGTAGCGTGCCGACCGCGATCACATCGACTTTGGAACCATTTCCCACGCGCATCGTCACCTCGTCCTTAGCCAATCTTCGCTTAATCTGTAGTCCCTATTTCGAGTTGCAAATATTAGCAATAGAACCAGTATCAAATACCCAGGTGCTACTGCGAGCATTAGTAAGGTACACATCAATAACATGTATATCATATATACCTTTGTTCACCTTGCCATCCTTCTTATCCGCCAAATACTTGGGGCAGTTCTGCTTCCAGTGACCAGTCTGCTTGCAGTAGAAGCACTCAGTTTCAGGCTTAGGTCTAGATTTGGGTTTCTTATCCTGAGCAGCAACTTGCTTGCTGTTCTTTTTGAAGTTCCCCTTCTTCTTCTCTTTGCCCTTTTTCTTGAAACTAGTGGTCTTGTTGACCATCAACACTTGATGCTCCTTCTTGATTTCTACCTCTGCAGCTTTCAGCATTGCAAAGAGCTCGGGAATTGTCTTATTCATCCCTTGCATATTATAGTTCATCACGAAGCTCTTGTAGCTAGGTGGAAGTGATTGGAGAATTATGTCAATGACACAATCATCTGGAAGATTAACTCCCAATTGAATCAAGTGATTATTATACCCAGACATTTTGAGTATATGCTCACTTACAGAACTGTTCTCCTCCATCTTGCAGCTATAGAACTTATTGGAGACTTCATATCTCTCAATCCGGGCATTTGCTTGAAATATTAACTTCAACTCCTGGAACATCTCATATGCTCCATGACGTTCAAAACGTCGTTGAAGTCCCGATTCTAAGCCGTAAAGCATGGCACACTGAACTATCGAGTAGTCATCAGCTTTGCTCTGCCAGACGTTCATAACATCTGGTGTTGCTCCAGCAGCAGGCCTGGCACCTAGCGGTGCTTCCAGGACGTAATTCTTCTATGCAGCAATGAGGATAATCCTCAAGTTACGGACCCAGTCCGTGTAATTGCTACCATCATCTTTCAACTTTGCTTTCTCAAGGAACGCATTAAAATTCAATGGAACAACAGCACGGGCCATCTACCTACAATCAAACATAAACAAGCAAGATACTATCAGGTACTAAGTTCATGATAAATTTAAGTTCAATTAATCATATTACTAAAGAACTCCCACTTAGATAGACATCCCTCTAATCCTCTAAGTGATCACGTGATCCAAATCAACTAAACCATGTCCGATCATCATGTGATATGGAGTAGTTTCATTAGTGAACATCACTATGTTGATCATATCTACTATATGATTCACGCTCGACCTTTCGATCTCCGTGTTCCGAGGCCATATCTGTATATGCTTGGCTCGTCAAGTATAACCTGAGTATTCCGCGTGTGCAACTGTTTTGCACCCGTTGTATTTGAACGTAGAGCCTATCACACCCGATCATCACGTGGTGTCTCAGCACGAAGAACTGTCGCAATGGTGCATACTCAGGGAGAACACTTCTTGATAATTAGCGAGAGATCATCTTAAAATGCTACCGTCAATCAAAGCAAGATAAGATGCATAAAAGATAAACATCACATGCAATCAATATAAGTGACATGATATGGCCATCATCATCTTGTGCTTGCGATCTCCATCTTCGAAGCACCGTCATGATCACCATCGTCACCGGCCCGACACCTTGATCTCCATCGTAGCATCGTTGTCGTCTTGCCAATCTTATGCTTCTACGACTATCGCTACTGCTTAGTGATAAAGTAAAGCATTACAGGGCGATTGCATTGCATACAATAAAGCGACAACCATATGGCTCCTGCCAGTTGCCGATAACTCGGTTACAAAACATGATCATCTCATACAATAAAATTTAGCATCATGTCTTGACCATATCACATCACAACATGCCCTGCAAAAACAAGTTAGACGTCCTCTACTTTGTTGTTGCAAGTTTTACGTGGCTGCTACGGGATTAAGCAAGAACCAATCTTACCTACGCATCAAAAACCACAACGATAGTTTGTCAAGTTGGTGCTATTTTAACCTTCGCAAGGACTGGGCGTAGCCACACTCGGTTCAACTAAAGTTGGAGAAACTGACACCCGCCAGCCACCTGTGTGCAAAGCACGTCGGTAGAACTAGTCTCGCGTAAGCGTACGCGTAATGTCGGTCCGGGCCGCTTCATCCAACAATACCGCCGAACCAAAGTATGACATGCTGGTAAGCAGTATGACTTGTATCGCCCACAACTCACTTGTGTTCTACTCGTGCACAACATCAACGCATAAAACCTAGGCTCTGATACCACTGTTGGGGAACGTAGTAATTTCAAAAAAATTCCTACGCACACGCAAGATCATGGTGATGCATAGCAACGAGAGGGGAGAGTGTTGTCTATGTACCCTCGTAGACCGACAGCGGAAGCGTTATGACAACGCGGTTGATGTAGTCATACGTCTTCACAGCCCGACCGATCAAGCACCGAAACTACGGCACCTCCGAGTTTTAGCACACGTTCAGCTCGATCACGATCCCCGGACTCCGATCCAGCAAAGTGCCGGGGAAGAGTTCCGTCAGCACGACGGTGTGGTGAAGATCTCGATGTTCTACCGTCGCAGGGCTTCGCCTAAGCACCTCTACAATATTATCGAGGAGTATGGTGGAGGGGGGCACCGCACACAGCTAAGAAAACGATCACGAGGATCAACTTGTGTGTCTAGAGGTGCCCCCCTGCCCCCGTATATAAAGGAGCAAGGGGGGAGGCCGGCCGGCCCTTGGGCGCGCCAAGGAGGAGGAGTCCTCCTCCTAGTAGGAGTAGGACTCCCCTCTTTCCTACTCCTACTAGGAGGGGGAAAGGAAGGGGGAGAGGGATAAGGAAAGGGGGGCACCGCCCCCCCTCTCCTAGTCCAATTCGGACCAGAGGGGGAGGAGGCGCACGGCCCACCCTGGCCGCCCCTCTCTCTCTCCACTAGGGCCCATAAGGCCCATTACTTCTTCCGGGGGGTTCCGGTAACCCTCCAGCACTCCGGTTTTCTCCGAAATCACCCGGAACACTTCCAGTGTGCGAATATAGCCGTCCAATATATCAATCTTTATGTCTCGACAATTTCGAGACTCCTCGTCATGTCCGTGATCACATCTGGGACTCCGAACAAACTTCGGTACATCAAAATATATAAACTCATAATGAAATTGTCATCGTAACGTTAAGCGCGCGGACCCTACGGGTTTGAGAATAATGTAGACATGACCGAGACATGTCTCCAGTCAATAACCAATAGCGGAACCTGGATGCTCATATTGGCTCCCACATATTCTACGAAGATCTTTATCGGTCAGACCGCATAACAACGTACTTTGTTCCCTTTGAAATCGGTATGTTACTTGCCCGAGATTCGATCGTCGGTATCTCAATACCTAGTTCAATCTCGTTACCGGCAAGTCTCTTTACTCGTTACATCATCTCGCAACTAACTCATTAGTTGCAATGCTTGCAAGGCTTATGTGATGTGCATTACCGAGAGGGCCCAGAATACCTCTCCGACAATCGGAGTGACAAATCCTAATCTCGAAATACGCCAACCCAACATGTACCTTTGGAGACACCTGTAGAGCTCCTTTATAATCACCCAGTTACGTTGTGACGTTTGGTAGCACACAAATTGTTCCTCCGGCAAACGGGAGTTGCATAATGTCATAGTCATAGGAACATGTATAAGTCATGAAGAAAGCAATAGCAACATACTAAACGATCGGGTGCTAAGCTAATGGAATGGGTCATGTCAATCACATCATTCTTCTAATGATCCCATTAATCAAATAACAACTCTTTTGTTCATGGTTAGGAAACATAACCATCTTCGATTAACGAGCTAGTCAAGTAGAGGCATACTAGTGACACTCTGTTTGTCTATGTATTCACACATGTATTATGTTTCCGGTTAATACAATTCTAGCATGAATAATAAACATTTATCATGATATAAGGAAATAAATAATAACTTTATTATTGCCTCTAGGGCATATTTCCTTCAGCCTCCCACTTGCACTAGAGTCAATAATCTAGTTCACATCGCCATGTGATTCAACACTAATAGTTCACATCACCATGTGATTAACACCCATAGTTCATATTGTCATGTGACCTATACCCAAAGGGTTTACTAGAGTCAGTAATCTAGTTCACATCATTTATGTGATTAACACCCAAAGAGTACAAAGGTGTGATCATGTTTTGCTTGTGAGATAATTTTAGTCAACGGGCCTGTCACATACAGATTCATAAGTATTTTGCGAATTCTATGTCTACAATGCTCTGCACGGAGCTACTCTAGCTAATTGCTCCCACTTTCAATATGTATCTAGATCGAGACTTAGATTCATCCAGATCTGTGTCAAAACTTGCATCAACGTAACTTTTTACGACGAACCTTTTTGTCACCTCCATAATTGAGAAATATTTCCTTATTCCACTAAGGATAATTTTGACCGATGTCCTGTGATCTACTCTTAGATCACTATTGTACTCCCTTGCTTAACACAGTGTCGGGTATACAATAGATCTGGTACACAACATGGCATACTTTATAGAACCTATGGCTGAGGCATAGGGAATGACTTTCATTCTCTTTCTATCTTCTGCCGTGGTCGGGCTTTGAGTCTTACTCACACCTTGTAACACAGCCAAGAACTCTTTCTTTGACCGTTCCAATTTTTGAACTACTTCAAAATATTGTCAAGGTATGTACTCATTGAAAAAAACTTATCAAGCGTCTTGATCTATCTCTATAGATCTTGATGCTTAATATGTAAGCAGCTTCACCGAGGTATTTCTTTGAAAAACTTCTTTCAAAACACTCCTTTATGCTTTGCAGAATAATTCTACATTATTTCCGATCAACAATATGTCATTCACATATACTTATCAGAAATGTTGTAGTGCTCCCACTCACTTTCTTGTAAATACAGGCTTCACCGCAAGTCTGTATAAAACTATATGCTTTGATCATCTCATCAAAGCGCATATTCCAACTCTGAGATGCTTGCACCAGTCCATAGATGGATCGCTGGAGCTTGCACATTTTGTTAGCACCTTTAGGATTGACAAAACCTTCTGGTTGTATCATATACAACTCTTCTTTAATAAATCCATTAAGGAATGCAATTTTGTTTATCCATTTGCCGGATTTCATAAAATGCGACAATTGCTAACATGATTTGGACAGACTTAAGCATCGCTACGAGTGAGAAAATTTCATCGTAGTCAACACCTTGAACTTTGTCAAAAACCTTTTTCGACAAGTCTATATTTGTAGATAGTAACACTACTATCAGCGTCCGTCTTCCTCTTGAAGATCCATTTATTTTCTATGGCTTGCCGATTATCGGGCAAATCCATCAAAGTCCATACTTTGTTCTCATACATGGATCATATCTCAGATTTCATGGCCTCAAACCATTTCGCGGAATCTGGGCTCATCATCGCTTCCTCATAGTTCGCAAGTTCATCATGGTGTAGTAACATGACTTCCAGAACAGGATTACCGTACCACTCTGGTGCGGATCTCACTCTAGTTTACCTACGAGATTCGGTAGTAACTTGATCCGAAGTTACATGATCATCATCATTAGCTTCCTCACTAATTGGTGTAGTAGTCACAAGAACAGATTTCCGTGATGAACTACTTTCCAATAAGGGAGAAGGTACAATTACCTTATCAAGTTTTCTACTTTCCTCCTACTCACTTCTTTCGAGAGAAACTCCTTCTCTAGAAAGTTTCTGAATTTAGCAACAAAAGTCTTGCCTTCGGATTTGTGATAGAAGGTGTATCCAATAGTTTCCTTTGGATATCCTATGAAGACGCACTTCTCTGATTTAGGTTTGAGCTTATCAAGTTGAAACTTTTTCACATAAGCATTGCAACCTCAAACTTTAAGAAACGACAACTTAGGTTTCTTGCTAAACCATAGTTCATACGGTGTCATCTCAAACGGATTTAGATGGTGCCCTATTTAACGTGAATGTAGCTGTCTCTAATGCATAACCCCAAAACAATAGCGGCAAATCTGTAAGAGACATCATAGATCGCACCATATCAAATAAAGTATGATTACGACATTCGAACACACCATTACACTGTGGTGTTCCAGGTGGCGTGAGTAGTGAAACTATTTCACATTGTTTTAATTGAAGACCAAACTTGTAACTCAAATACTCTTCTTCACGATCAGATCATAGAAACTTTATTTTCTTGTTACGATGATTCTCCACTTCACTCTGAAATTCTTTGAACTTTTCAAATGTTTCAGACTTATGTTTCATCAAGTAGATATACTCATACCTGCTCAAATTATCTGTGAAGAACAGAAAATAATGATACCTGTCGCGAGCCTCAATATTCATCGGACCACATACATCAGTATGTATGATTTCCAACAAACTGTTGCTTGCTCCATTGTTCCGAAGAACGGAGTCTTAGTCATCTTGCCCATGAGGCATGGTTCGCAAGCATCAACCGATTCATAATCAAGTGATTCCAAAAGCCCATCAGCATGGAGTTTCTTCATGCGCTTTACACCAATATGACCTAAACGGCAGTGCCACAAATAAGTTTGCACTATCATTATTAACTTTGCATCTTTTGGTTTCAATATTATGTTTATGTGTATCACTACGATCGAGATCCAACGAACTATTTTCATTGGGTGTGTAACCATATAAGGTTTTATTCATGTAAACAGAACAACAATTTATTCTCTTACTTAAATGAATAACCGTATTACAATAAACATGATAAAATCATATTCATGCTCAACGCAAACACCAAATAACACTTATTTAGGTTCAACACTAATCCCGAAAGTATAGGGAGTGTGCGATGATGATCATATCAATTTTGGAACCAATTCCAACACACATCGTCACTTCACCCTTAACTAGTCTCTGTTTATTCTGCAACTCCCGTTTTGAGTTACTAATCTTAGCAACTGAACTAGTATCAAATACTGAGGGGTTGCTATAAACACTATTAAAGTACACATCAATAACATGTATATCAAATATACTTATGTTCACTTTGCCATCCTTCTTATCTGCCAATCACTTGGGGTAGTTCCGCTTCCAGTGACCAGTCCCTTTGTAGTAGAAGCACTTAGTCTCAGGCTTAGGACCAGACTCGGGCTTCTTCACTTGAGCAGCAACTTGCTTGCTGTTCTTCTTGAAGTTCCCCTTCTTCCCTTTGCCCTTTTTCTTGAAACTAGTGGTTTCGTCAACCATCAACACTTGATGTTTTTCTTGATTTCTACCTTCGTCGATTTCAGCATCACGAAAAGCTTGGGAATCGTTTCTGTTATCCCTTGCATATTATAGTTCATCACGAAGTTCTACTAACTTGGTGATGGTGACTAGAGAATTCTGTCAATCACTATCTTATCTGGAAGATTAACTCCCACTTGATTCAAGCGATTGTAGTACCCAGACAATCTGAGCACATGCTCACTAGTTGAGCGATTCTCCTCCATCTTTTAGCTATAGAACTTGTTGGAGACTTCATATCTCTCAACTTGGGTATTTGCTTGAAATATTAACTTCAACTCCTGGAATATCTCATATGGTCCATGACGTCCAAAACGTCTTTGAAGTCCCGATTCTAAGCCGTTAAGCATGGTGCACTAAACTATCAAGTAGTCATCATATTGAGGTAGCCAAACGTTCATAACGTCTGCATCTGCTCCTGCAATAGGTCTGTCACCTAGCAGTGCATCAAGGACATAATTCTTCTGTGCAGCAATGAGGATAAACCTCAGATCACGGATCCAATCCGCATCATTGCTACTAACATCTTTCAACACAATTTTCTCTAGGAACATATCAAAAATAAAGGGAAGCAACAACGCGAGCTATTGATCTACAACATAGATATGCTAATACTACCAGGACTAAGTTCATGATAAATTAAAGTTCAATTAATCATATTACTTAAGAACTCCCACTTAGATAGACATCCCTCTAATCCTCTAAGTGATCACGTGATCCAAATCAACTAAACCATGGCCGATCATCACGTGAGATGGAGTAGTTTCATTGGTGAACATTACTATGTTGATCATATCTACTATATGATTCACGCTCGACCTTTCGGTCTCCATGTTCCGAGGCCATATCTGTATATGCTTGGCTCGTCAAGTATAACCTGAGTATACCGCGTGTGCAACTGTTTTGCACCCGTTGTATTTGAACGTAGAGCCTATCACACCCGATCATCACGTGGTGTCTCAGCACGAAGAACTTTCGCAACGGTGCATACTCAGGGAGAACACTTCTTGATAATTAGTGAGAGATCATCTTATAATGCTACCGTCAATCAAAGCAAGATAAGATGCATAAAAGATAAACATCACATGCAATTAATATAAGTGATATGATATGGCCATCATCATCTTGTGCTTGTGCTTGTGATCTCCATCTTCGAAGCACCGTTGTGATCACCATCGTCACCGGTGCGACACCTTGATCACCATCGTAGCATCGTTGTCGTCTCGCCAATCTTATGCTTCCACGACTATCGCTACCGCTTAGTGATAAAGTAAAGCATTACAGCGCAATTGCATTGCATACAATAAAGCGACAACCATATGGCTCCTGCCAGTTGCCGATAACTTAGTTACAAAACATGATCATCTCATACAATAAAATTTAGCATCATGTCTTGACCATATCACATCACAACATGCCCTGCAAAAACAAGTTAGACGTCCTCTACTTTGTTGTTGCAAGTTTTACGTGGCTGCTACGGGCTTAAGCAAGAACTAATCTTACCTACGCATCAAAACCACAACGATAGTTTGTCAAGTTGGTGCTGTTTTAACCTTCGCAAGGACCGGGCGTAGCCACACTCGGTTCAACTAAAGTTGGAGAAACTGTCACCCGCTAGCCACCTTTGTGAAAAGCACGTCGGGAGAACCGGTCTCGCGTAAGCGTACGCGTAATGTCGGTCCGGGCCGCTTCGTCCAACAATACCGCCGAACCAAAGTATGACATGTGGTAAGCAGTATGACTTATATCGCCCACAACTCACTTGTGTTCTACTCGTGCATATAACATCAACACATAAAACCTAGGCTCGGATGCCACTGTTGGGGAATGTAGTAATTTCAAAAAAATTCCTACGCACACGCAAGATCATGGTGATGCATAGCAACGAGAGGAGAGTGTGATCTACGTACCCTTGTAGACCGACAGCGGAAGCGTTAGCACAACGCGGTTGATGCTGTCGTACGTCTTCACGGCCCGACCGATCAAGCACCGAAACTACGGCACCTCCGAGTTTTAGCACACGTTCAGCTCGATGACGATCCCCGGACTTCGATCCAGCAAAGTGTCGGGGAAGAGTTCCGTCAGCACGACGGCGTGGTGACGATCGTGATGTACTACCGTCGCAGGGCTTCGCCTAAGCACCGCTACAATATTATTGAGGATTATGGTGGAAGGGGGCACCGCACATGGCTAAGAATATGATCACGTGGATCAACTTGTGTGTGTCTAGGGGTGCCCCTGCCCCCGTATATAAAGGAGCAAGGGGAGGTGCGGCCGGCCAGGAGGAGGGCGCGCCAGGAGGAGTCCTACTCCCATCGGGAGTAGGATTCCCCCCCTTTCCTAGTTGGAATAGGATTCGGGAGGGGGAAAGAGGAGAGAGAGAAGGAAGGGGGGCGCCGCCCCCCTCTCCTTGTCCTATTCGGACTAGGGGGGGAGGTGCGCGCGGCCCAGCCCTGGCCACCTCTCCTCTTTTCCACTAAAGCCCACTAAGGCCCATATACCTCCCGGGGGGTTCCGGTAACCTCCCGGTACTCCGGTAAAATCCCGATTTCACCCGGAACACTTCCGATATCCAAATATAGGCTTCCAATATATCAATCTTTATGTCTCGACCATTTCGAGACTCCTCGTCATGTCCGTGATCACACCCGGGACTCCGAACAAACTTCGGTACATCAAAATGCATAAACTCATAATATAACTGTCATCGAAACCTTAAGCGTGCGGACCCTACGGGTTCGAGAACAATGTAGACATGACCGAGACACGTCTCTGGTCAATAACCAATAGCGGAACATGGATGCTCATATTGGCTCCTACATATTCTACGAAGATCTTTATCTGTCAGACCGCATAACAACATACGGTGTTCCCTTTGTCATCGGTATGTTACTTGCCCGAGATTCGATCGTCGGTATCTCAATACCTAGTTCAATCTCGTTACCGGCAAGTCTCTTTACTCGTTTCATAATACATCATCTCGCAACTAACTCATTAGTTGCAATGCTTGCAAGGCTTATGTGATGTGCATTACCGAGAGGGCCCAGAGATACCTCTCCGATAATCAGAGTGACAAATCCTAATCTCAAAATACGCCAACCCAACATGTACCTTTGGAGACACCTGTAGAGCTCCTTTATAATCACCCAGTTACGTTGTGACATTTGGTAGCACACAAAGTGTTCCTCTGGCAAATGGGAGTTGCATAATCTCATAGTCATAGGAACATGTATAAGTCATGAAGAAAGCAATAGCAACATACTAAACGATCGGGTGCTAAGCTAATGGAATGGGTCATGTCAATCGCATCATTCTTCTAATGATGTGATCCCGTTAATCAAATAACAACTCTTTTGTTCATGGTTAGGAAACATAACCATCTTCGATTAACGAGCTAGTCAAGTAGAGGCATACTAGTGACACTCTGTTTGTCTATGTATTCACACATGTATTATGTTTCCGGTTAATACAATTCTAGCATGAATAATAAACATTTATCATGATATAAGGAAATAAATAATAACTTTATTATTGACTCTAGGGCATATTTCCTTTAATATGGACCCCGCTGCCATGGGAGGGTAGGACAAAATATGTCATTCAAGTTCTTTTAATAAAGCACGTATGACTATTTACGGAATACATGCCTACATTATATCGATGAACTGGAGCTAGTGCCGTATCGCCCTAGGTTATAACTGTCACATGATGAATATCATCCAACAAGTCAGCGAACCAATGCCTTTGAATTTATCTTATATAGTTTCTGCTAAGTTACTGCTATCATCACTGTTACACTTGCTACAAAATTACTGCTACCACTGTTACTGTTATCGTTGTTGTCGTCACTATTATCAAAACTATCAAAATACTTTGCTACTGATCACTTTGCTGCAGATAATTAATCTCCAGTTGTGGTTGAATTGACAACTCGGCTACTAATACCTTCAAATATTCTTTGCCTCCCCTTGTGTTGAATCTATAAATTTGGGTTGAATACTCTAACCTCGAAAACTGTTGTGATCCCCTATACTTGTGGGTTATCAAGACCTTTTTCTGGCGCCGTTGCCGGGGAGCATAGCTATATTTGTTGAGTCACTTGGGATTATTATCATATTATCACTATGAAGAATCCAAAGGATCCTAAGACAAAGATTTATCCCTCAAAGACGAGGGGAGGTTATGAGTAAACTTGCAATACCACCACATGCTATCAATTCTAATATGTCGCAAGTTATTGATGATGCTACTTCTACTATGAATGATGCTTATGATGATGCTAGTACCTTGCTTGATAATGATATGTGCCACTTGGTGATTTTCTTAATGAACAAATTGCTAGAGTAATACAACATGATGTTGTTGAATCTGATAATGAGCTTGAAACTGAAACTCCTGAAACACCTGCTAGAACTTGTTGGAAATATGCCCTAGAGGCAATAATAAAATGATTATTATATTTCCTTGTTCATGATAATTGTCTATTATTCATGCTATAATTGTATTATCCGGAAATCGTAATACATGTGTGAATACATAGACCACAATGTGTCCCTAGTGAGCCTCTAGTTGACTAGCTCGTTGATCAACAGATAGTCAAGGTTTCCTGGCTATGGACATGGGGATGTCATTGATAACGGAATCACATCATTAGGAGAATGATGTGATGGACAAGACCCAATCTTAAGCTTAGCTCAAAGATCATGTAGTTCGTTTGCTGTAGCTTTTCTGAATGTCAAGTATCATTTCCTTAGACCATGAGATTGTGAAACTCCCGGATACCGTAGGAGTGCTTTGGGTGTACCAAACGTCACAACGTAACTGGGTGACTATAAAGGTACATTACAGGTGTCTCCGAAAGTGTCTGTTGGGTTGGCACGAATCGAGACTGGGATTTGTCACTCCGTATGACGGAGAGGTATCTCTGGGCCCACTCGGTAATGCATCATCACAATGAGCTCAATGTGATCAAGTGGTTGATCAAAGGATCATGCATTACGGTACGAGTAAAGTGACTTGCTGGTAACAAGACTGAACAAGGTATTGGGATACCGACGATCGAGTCTCGGGCAAGTAACGTACCGATTGACAAAGGGAATTGTATACGGGGTTGCTTGAATCCTCGACATCGTGGTTCATCCGATGAGATCATCGAGGAGCATGTGGGAGCCAACATGGGTATCCAGATCCCGCTATTGGTTATTGGCCGGAGAGCCATCTCGGTCATGTCTACGTGTCTCCCGAACCCGTAGGGTCTACACACTTAAGGTTCGGTGATGCTAGGGTTGTAGAGATATGAGTATGCAGTAATCCGAAAGTTTTTCGGAGTCCCGGATGAGATCCTGGACGTCACAAGGAGTTCCGGAATGGTCCGGAGGTGAAGAATTTATATAGGAAGTGTATTTTCGGCCATCGGGAAAGATTCGGGGTCACCGGTATTGTACCGGGACCACCGGATGGGTCCCGGGGGTCCACCGGGTGGGGCCACCCATCCTGGAGGGCCCCATGGGCTGAAGTGGGGAGGGGAACCAGCCCATAGTGGGCTGGTGCGCCCCCTCCTTGGCCCCCCCTGCGCCTAGGGTTGGAAACCCTAGGGTGGGGGCGCCTCCACTTGCCTTGGGGGGCACTCCACCCCCTTGGCCACCGCCCCCCTTGGGAGATCCCATCTCCAGGACCGGCGCCCCCCCCTAGGGGGCCTATATAAAGGGGGGAGGGAGGGCAGCCGCACCTAAAGCCTTGGCGCCTCCCTCTCCCCTGCTACACCTCTCCCTCTCGCAGAAGCTCGGCGAAGCCCTGCTGCGATCATTGCTGCATCCACCACCACGCCGTCGTGCTGCTGGATCTTCATCAACCTCTCCTTCCCCCTTGCTGGATCAAGAAGGAGGAGACGTCATCCGCTCCGTACGTGTGTTGAACGCGGAGGTGCCGTCCGTTCGGCACTTGGTCATCGGTGATTTGGATCACGGCGAGTACGACTCCATCATCCCCGTTCTCTTGAACGCTTCCGCTCGTGATCTACAAGGGTATGTAGATGCACTCTCCTCTCGTTGCTAGTTGACTCCATAGATTGATCTTGGTGAAACGTAGGAATTTTTTTTGTTTTCTGCAACGTTCCCCAACAGTGGTATCAGAGCCAGGTTTATGCGTAGTTACTATGCATGAGTAGAATACAAAGTAGTTGTGGGCATCGATATTGTCAATTTGCTTGTCGTTACTAGTCTTATCTTGATTCGTCGGCATCGTGGGATGAAGCGGCCCGGACCAACCTTACACGTACGCTTACGTGAGACCGGTTCCACCGACTGACATGCACTAGTTGCATAAGGTGGCTGGCGGGTGTCTGTCTCTCCCACTTTAGTCGGATCGGATTCGATGAATAGGGTCCTTATGAAGGGTAAATAGAAATCGGCAATTCACGTTGTGGTTTTGGCGTAGGTAAGAAACGTTCTTGCTAGAAACCTATAGCAGCCACGTAAAAAACTTGCAACAACAATTAGAGGACGTCTAACTTGTTTTTGCAGCAAGTGTCTTGTGATGTGATATGGCCAAAGGTTGTGATGAATGATGAATGATATATGTGATGTATGAGATTGATCATGTTCTTGTAATAGGAATCATGACTTGCATGTCGATGAGTATGACAACCGGCAGGAGCCATAGGAGTTGTCTTTATTTTTTGTATGACCTGCGTGTCATTGAGAAACGCCATGTAAATTACTTTACTTTATTGCTAAATGTGTTAGCCATAGTAGTAGAAGTAATAGTTGGCGAGCAACTTCATGGAGACACGATGATGGAGATCATGATGATGGAGATCATGGTGTCATGCCGGTGACAAGATGATCATGGAGCCCCAAGATGGAGATCAAAGGAGCTATATAATATTGGCCATATCATGTCACTATTATTTGATTGCATGTGATGTTTATCATGTTTTTGCATATTGTTTACTTAGAACGACGGTAGTAAATAAGATGATCCCTCATAATAATTTCAAGAAAGTGTTCCCCCTAATTGTGCGCTGTTGCGACAGATCGTTGTTTCGAAGCACCACATGATGATCGGGTGTGATAGATTCCAACGTCACATACAACGGGTGTAAGACAGATTTACACACGCAATACACTTAGGTTGACTTGATGAGCCTAGCATGTACAGACATGGCCTCGGAACACGGAAGACCGAAAGGTCGAGCATGAGTCGTATAGAAGATACGATCAACATGAAGATGTTCACCGATGTTGACTAGTCCGTCTCACGTGATGATCGGACACGGCCTAGTCAACTCGGATCATGTTATACTTAGATGACTGGAGGGATGTCTATCTAAGTGGGAGTTCATTGAATAATTTGATTAGATGAACTTAATTATCATGAACTTAGTCTAAAATCTTTACAATATGTCTTGTAGATCAAATGGCCAACGTTGTCCTCAACTTCAACGCGTTCCTAGAGAAAACCAAGCTGAAAGACGATGGCAGCAACTATACGGACTGGGTCCGGAACATGAGGATCATCCTCATAGATGCCAAGAAAGATTATGTCCTACAAGCACCGCTAGGTGACCCACCCGTCCCACAGAACCAAGACGTTATGAATGCTTGGCACACACGTGCTGATGATTACTCCCTCGTTCAGTGCGGCATGCTTTACAGCTTAGAACCGGGGCTCCAGAAGCGTTTTGAGCGACACGGAGCATATGAGATGTTCGAAGAGCTGAAAATGGTTTTCCAAGCTCATGCCCGGGTCGAGAGATATGAAGTCTCCGACAAGTTCTTCAGCTGTAAGATGGAGGAAAATAGTTCTGTCAGTGAGCACATACTCACAATGTCTGGGTTGCACAACCGCTTGACTCAGCTGGGAGTTAATCTCCCGGATGACGCAGTCATTGACAGAATCCTTGAGTCGCTTCCACCAAGCTACAAGAGCTTTGTGATGAACTTCAATATGCAGGGGATGGAAAAGACCATTCCTGAAGTATTTGCAATGCTGAAATCAGCAGAGGTAGAAGTCAAAAAGGAACATCAAGTGTTGATGGTGAATAAAACCACTAAGTTCAAGAAGGGCAAGGGTAAGAAGAACTTCAAGAAGGACGGCAAGGGAGTTGCCGCGCCCGGTAAGCAAGCTGCCGGGAAGAAGCCAAAGAATGGACCCAAGCCCGAGACTAAATGTTTTTATTGCAAGGGAAGTGGTCACTGGAAGCAGAACTGCCCCAAATACTTAGCGGACAAGAAGGCCGGCATCACGAAAGGTATATGTGATATACATGTAATTGATGTGTACCTTACCAGTACTCGTAGTAGCTCCTGGGTATTTGATACCGGTGCGGTTGCTCACATTTGTAACTCAAAGCAGGAGCTGCGGAATAAGCGGAGACTGGCGAAGGACGAGGTGACGATGCGCGTCGGGAATGGTTCCAAGGTCGATGTGATCGCCGTCGGCACGCTACCTCTACATTTACCTATGGGATTAGTTTTAAACCTCAATAATTGTTATTTAGTGCTAGCTTTGAGCATGAACATTGTATCAGGATCTCGTTTAATTCGAGATGGCTACTCATTTAAATCCGAGAATAATGGTTGTTCTATTTATTTGAGAGATATGTTTTATGGTCATGCTCCGATGGTGAATGGTTTATTCTTAATGAATCTCGAGCGTAATGCTACACATATTCATAGTGTGAATACCAAAAGATGTAAGGTTGATAATGATAGTCCCACATACTTGTGGCACTGCTGCCTTGGTCACGTAGGTGTCAAACGCATGAAGAAGCTCCATGCAGATGGACTTTTAGAGTCTCTTGATTACGAATCATTTGACACGTGCGAACCATGCCTCATGGGTAAAATAACCAAGACTCCGTTCTTAGGAACAATGGAGCGAGCAACCAACTTATTGAAAATCATACATACTGATGTGTGCGGTCCAATGAGTGTTGAGGCTCGCGGTGGCTATCGTTATGTTGTCACCCTCACTGATGACTTGAGTAGATATGGGTATGTCTAATTAATGAAACACAAGTTTGAGACCTTTGAAAAGTTCAAGGAATTTCAGAGTGAGGTTGAGAATCAACGTGACAGGAAAATCAAGTTCTTGCGATCAGATCGTGGGGGAGAATACTTGAGTCACGAATTTGGCACACACTTAAGAAAAGGTGGAATAGTTTCACAACTCACGCCGCCTGGAACACCTCAGCGTAATCGTGTGTCCGAACGTCGTAATCGCACTCTATTAGATATGGTGCGATCTATGATGTCTCTTACCGATTTACCGCTGTCATTTTGAGGCTATGCTTTAGAGACTGCCGCATTCACTTTAAATAGGGCTCCATCGAAATCCGTTGAGACGACACCGTATGAATTATGGTTTGGGAAGAAACCTAAGATGTCGTTTCTAAAAGTTTTGGGATGCGATGCTTATGTCAAGAAACTTCAACCTGAAAAGCTCGAACCCAAGTCGGAAAAATGCGTCTTCATAGGATACCCTAAGGAAACCATTGGGTATACCTTCTACCTCAGATCCGAAGGCAAGATCTTCGTTGCCAAGAATGGATCCTTTCTAGAGAAGGAGTTTCTCTCGAAAGAAGTAAGTGGGAGGAAAGTAGAGCTTGATGAAGTACTGCCTCTTGAAGCAGAGAGTGGCGCAGCTCAGGAAAATGTTCCTGTGGTGCCTGCACCGATTAGAGAGGAAGTTAATGATGATGATCAAGATACTTCGGATCAAGCTCCTACTGAACTTCGTAGGTCCACAAGGACACGTTCCGCACCAGAGTGGTACGGCAACCCTGTCTTGGAAATCATGTTGTTAGACAACGGTGAACCTTCGAACTATGAAGAAGCGATGGCGGGCCCAGATTCCGACAAATGGCTGGAAGCCATGAAATCCGAGATAGGATCCATGTATGAAAACGAAGTATGGACTTTGACTGACTTGCCCGTTGATCGGCGAGCCATAGAAAATAAATGGATCTTTAAGAAGAAGACGGACGCGGATGGTAATGTGACCATCTATAAAGCTCGGCTTGTCGCTAAGGGTTATCGTCAAGTTCAAGGGGTTGACTACGATGAGATTTTCTCACCCGTAGCGAAGCTGAAGTCCGTCCGAATCATGTTAGCAATTGCCGCATTCTATGATTATGAAATATGGCAAATGGACGTCAAAACGGCATTCCTTAATGGTTTCCTTAAGGAAGAATTGTATATGATGCAGCCGGAAGGTTTTATCGATCCTAAGAATGCTGACAAGGTGTGCAAGCTCCAACGCTCGATTTATGGGCTGGTGCAAGCATCTCGGAGTTGGAACATTCGCTTTGATGAGATGATCAAAGCGTTTGGGTTTATGCAGACTTATGGAGAAGCCTGTGTTTACAAGAAAGTGAGTGGGAGCTCTGTAGCATTTCTCATATTATATGTAGATGACATACTTTTGATGGGAAATGATACAGAACTTTTGGACAGCATTAAGGCCTACTTGAATAAGAGTTTTTCAATGAAGGACCTTGGAGAAGCTGCTTATATATTAGGCATCAAGATCTATAGATATAGATCAAGACGCCTCATAGGTCTTTCACAAAGCACATACCTTGATAAGATATTGAAGAAGTTCAATATGGATCAGTCTAAGAAGGGGTTCTTGCCTGTGTTGCAAGGTGTGAAATTGAGCTCAGCTCAATGTCCGACCACGGCAGAAGATATAGAAGAGATGAGTGTCATCCCCTATGCATCAGCCATAGGGTCTATTATGTACGCCATGCTGTGTACCAGACCTGATGTAAACCTTGCCGTAAGTTTGGTAGGAAGGTACCAAAGCAATCCCGGCAAGGAACACTGGACAGCGGTCAAGAATATCCTGAAGTACCTGAAAAGGACTAAGGACATGTTTCTCGTTTATGGAGGTGACGAAGAGCTCGTCATAAAGGGTTACGTCGATGCTAGCTTCGACACAGATCTGGATGACTCTAAGTCACAAACCGGATACGTGTATATGTTGAATGGTGGAGCAGTAAGCTGGTGCAGCTGCAAGCAGAGCGTCGTGGCGGGATCTACATGTGAAGCAGAGTACATGGCAGCCTCGGAGGCAGCGCATGAAGCAATTTGGGTGAAGGAGTTCATCACCGACATAGGAGTCATACCCAATGCGTCGGGGCCGATCAAACTCTTCTGTGACAACACTGGAGCTATTGCACTTGCCAAGGAGCCCAGGTTTCACAAGAAGACTAGGCACATCAAGCGTCGCTTCAACTCCATTCGTGAAAATGTTCAAGATGGAGACATAGATATTTGTAAAGTACATACGGATCTGAATGTCGCAGATCCGTTGACTAAACCTCTCCCTAGAGAAAAACATGATCAACACCAGAATTCCATGGGTGTTCGATTCATCACAATGTAACTAGATGATTGACTCTAGTGCAAGTGGGAGACTGTTGGAAATATGCCCTAGAAGCAATAATAAAATGATTATTATATTTCCTTATTCATGATAATTGTCTATTATTCATGCTATAATTGTATTATCCGGAAATCGTAATACATGTGTGAATACATAGACCACAATGTGTCCCTAGTGAGCCTCTAGTTGACTAGCTCGTTGATCAACAGATAGTCAAGGTTTCCTAGCTATGGACATGGGGATGTCATTGATAACGGGATCACATCATTAGGAGAATGATGTGATGGACAAGACCCAATCTTAAGCTTAGCTCAAAGATCGTGTAGTTCGTTTGCTGTAGCTTTTCTGAATGTCAAGTATCATTTCCTTAGACCATGAGATTGTGCAACTCCCGGATACCGTAGGAGTGCTTTGGGTGTACCAAACGTCACAACGTAACTAGGTGACTATAAAGGTACATTACAGGTGTCTCCGAAAGTGTCTGCTGGGTTGGCATGAATCGAGACTGGGATTTGTCACTCCGTATGACGGAGAGGTATCTCTGGGCCCACTCGGTAATGCATCATCACAATGAGCTCAATGTGATCAAGTGGTTGATCACGAGATCATGCATTATGGTATGAGTAAAGTGACTTGCTGGTAACGAGACTGAACAAGGTATTGGGATACCGACGATCGAGTCTCGGGCAAGTAACGTACCGATTGACAAAGGGAATTGTATACGGGGTTGCTTGAATCCTCTACATTGTGGTTCATCAGATGAGATCATCGAGGAGCATGTGGGATCCAACATGGGCATCCAGATCCCACTGTTGGTTATTGGCCGGAGAGCCGTCTCGGTCATGTCTACGTGTCTCCCGAACCCGTAGGGTCTACACACTTAAGGTTTGGTGACGCTAGGGTTGTAGAGATATGAGTATGCAGCAATCCGAAAGTTGTTCGGAGTCCCGGATGAGATCTTGGACGTCACGAGGAGTTCCGGAATGGTCCGGAGGTGAAGAATTATATATAGGAAGTGTATTTTCGGCCATCGGGAAAGATTCAGGGTCACCGGTATTGTACCGGGACCACCAGATGGGTCCCGGGGGTCCACCGGGTGGGGCCACCCATCCCAGAGGGGCCCATGGGCTGAAGTGGGGAGGGGAACCAGCCCATAGTGGGCTGGTGCGCCCCCTCCTTGGGCCCCCCTGCGCCTAGGGTTGGAAACCCTAGGGTGGGGGCGCCTCCACTTGCCTTGGGGGGCACTCCACCCCCTTGGCCGTCGCCCCCCTTGGGAGATCCCATCTCCAGGGCCGGCGCCCCCCCTAGGTGGCCTATATAAAGGGGGGAAGGGAGGGCAGCCGCACCTGAAGCTTTGGCGCCTCCCTTTCCCCTGCTACACCTCTCCCTCTCGCAGAAGCTCGGCGAAGCCCTGCTGCGATCATTGCTGCATCCACCACCACGCCGTCATGCTGCTGGATCTTCACAACCTCTCCTTCCCCCTTGCTGGATCAAGAAGGAGGAGACGTCATCCGATCCATATGTGTGTTGAATGCGGAGGTGCCGTCCGTTCGACACTTGGTCATCGGTGATTTGGATCACGGCGAGTACGACTCCATCATCCCCGTTCTCTTGAACGCTTCCGCTCGCGATCTACAAGGGTATGTAGATGCACTCTCCTCTCATTGCTAGTTGACTCCATAGATTGATCTTGGTGAAACATAGGAATTTTTTTTGTTTTTTGCAACGTTCCCCAACAGAACTAGCCTTGCTAGATATGAATTGCCTATGGTACCGGAAGGTTATGTTATGAGTGAAGAAACAACTAGATAGATTCTTGCTTGCAATCATAGAGATTATCTAGAGAAACTATTATGCAAGTATAAAGAAAAATCTCTGAATGTTAGAATGAAATGTGATCCTAAGCTTGCTATTATTATGTAATTATTATGTAAGGATTATGAATTCTCTGTCGACCCAGAGTTAATTATTTTTGGTTGAATCTGATCCTTTCCATGGTTATGAAACTAAAACTGTTGTGGCACATCTTACTGAGTTGAATGATATAGCCACCCTTTTTACTCATGATGAGAAAACTCTCTACTACTTTATTCTCAAATTATTTCCTTTCTCATTAAAGGGTGATGCTAAAGCATGGTACAATACTCTTGCTCCTCGTTGTGTGCGTAGTCCCCAGGATATGATTTACTATTTCTCTGAAAAATATTTTCCTGCTCATAAGAAACAAGCTGTCTTACAGGAAATATTCAACTTTGTGCAAACTAAAGAAGAGAATCTCCCACAAGCTTGGGGGAGGCTTTGCCAGTTACTTAATGCTTTGCCTGATCATCCTCTTAAGAAAAATGAAATACTTGATATCTTCTATAATGGACTAACCGATGCATTTAGGGACTTCCTAGATAGTTGTGCTGGTTGTGTTTTCAGGGAACGAACTATTGCACAAGCTGTAGAATTATTGAATAATATATTGAAAAATTATGATGATTGGACTATTCCTGAACCACTGGCTAAACCCACTCCGAAGAAGAGGGGTATATTATACCTCAGTTCCAAAGATATGCAAGAGGCAAAGAAATCTATGAAGGAAAAGGTATTAAAGCTGAGGATGTTAAAAATTTACCCCCTATTGAAGAAATACATGGGCTTAATACACCACCACTTCCTAAGGTGGTAGATGTAAATTCTCTTATGAAGTTCAATGAAAATGATAATCCTCACAATATGCATCCTAGTTAATGCCTTTATGAGTTTCAAAACTATATTAGAAAACAAGATCACTTCAATGCAAATGTTATGAAACAATTGAAATATAATTCTGATATGATTGCTCGCTTGAGTGACTTGTTATTTCGAATTTCAAATGATGTTAGAGGTGTTGGAAAACATGCTTCTATGGTTCAAACTCAACTAGAACAAGTTGCTAAATCACAAAGAGAATTACTTGATGAAATGAATCATAATCTGCATGACTTTGCCATTAGAGTTGCAACTAGAGGAGGTAAAATGACTCAGAAACCACTTTATCCTGAGGGACACCCGAAAAGAATAGAACAAGATTCACAAAGAAATAACACTAGTGCACCTAGTCCTTATAAAAAGAAAAAGAAAAAATGAAAATGATAGGACTTTGCACACTTCTAGTGAACCTGAAATAGAGAAACCTCCTGATAATGAGAATGAAACTTCTATCTCTGATGCTGAAACTCAATCTGGTAATGAAAACTCACCTAGTGATAATGAAAAACATAATGATGAGGTTCATTAAGACACTCAACCAAATAATGAAAAAGAACCAGATAATGAGGTTGAGATAGAACCACCTGTTGATCTTGATAACCCACAACCTAAAAATAAAAGATATGACAAAAGAGACTTTGTGGCTAGGAAACACGGTAAAGAAAGAGAACCTTGGGTTCAAAAAACCTATGCCTTTTCCACCCAAGTCAACTAAAAAGAAAGATGATGAAGAATTTGAACACTTTGCTAAAATGCCGAGGCCAGTCTTTTTGCGTTGACTGATATCCTTAAAATGCCTCCTTATGCAAAGTATATGAAAGACATCATCACAAATAAAAGAAAAATATCGGAAGCTAAAATCTCCACTATGCTTTCTAATTACACTTTCAAAGATGGAGTACCTAAAAAACTCGGAGATCCGGGAATACCAACTATACCTTGCTCCATCAAAAAGAATTATGTGAAAACTGCTTTGTGTGATTTAGGAGCTGGAGTTAGTGTTATGCCTTTCTCTTTATATAAAAGACTTGACTTGAATAAACTCACACCTACTGAAATATCTTTGCAAATGGCTGACAAGTCAACTGCCATACCTATTGGTATCTGTGAGGATGTGCCCGTTGTTGTTGCTAATGTTACTATTTTAAATGACTGTGTATACTTGAGATGCCCGAGGACGACAACATGTCGATTATCCTTGGTAGACCCTTCTTGAATACTGCAGGGGTTGTTATTGATTGTAATAAAAGCAAGTTCACTTTTCATATCAATGGTAATGAGCATACGGTGCACTTTCCGAAGAAACAGTTCCAAGTGAATGGTATTAATGCTATTGAAAAATCTCCGACAATCACCATTGGAAGTTTTCAAATACCTCTACCTACTGTCAAAAAGAAATATGAAATGCTTATTGTTGGGGAGATGCATATCCCCATTGAGGTAACTTAGTGATTTACGAAAGTTCTTCGGTTTCATGCTAATCGAAAGTGGTTGTTAATAAGACCTGATCAACCTTATTAATGAATCATTTTTGAGCGGTATGAAGTTGATGAATTTAGTAAGCACTACTTTCTATCCCTACTTTCTATCCAGAAAAAATCACTCTTGCTCTCTCTCCCGTGTTCTTGAACTCAAACCCACGGATTTTGATCTCTTTGCTCGAAGCTCCGTTTCCGAAACTGTTTCGGGGGATTGTTGCTTGGTATGTGACTCCACCATTTGTCCAATTAGTTTTTGTTTTAGTGGTTTATACTTTGAACAATTAGTTATTGTTGGTGCTGCTGTAGATGTGCTTGCATGTTCAATTCTTAGTGTTCTAAGTAGTTTGAATGCTTGCTATGGCCTCTATGTATCCCTATGAGTAGTTGCTATTAGTTTTGTTGAGAAAATTTTGTGAACTAAAAATTCAGATTTTTGTTCATAGGGAAAATTGTACGCGGACATGAATATCTTTAGGAAATTTGGCTCTAAGAAGAACTCCAAGGGTGTTATTGGGGAGTCTTCTGACAGTGATCTCCACCCCCAGAGGTTGGCGGAGATACGGCCATGCGAATGGCTGCACACCCCATTCCTGCAAGAGGCTAGAATTCATGAGAAGTTCATGCAATTTATTGCCAATGCCGATCTCAATGACTTCATCGTAGATGAGTGTGACCAACACCAAATCCCCACAAACATGTTTGTTCAAAGTTTTACTTTCCTGCCTAGGAATATTACTGCTGAAGTGAGTTTCGATTTATATGCTGAAAACCATCAGATACCACTTACTGAGTTTTGCAACATATGCATGATCCCGTCTGATGGGAGCTTGGCTGAGCCTAGGCCGGTTAAGTTTGAGGACTTTTGTCGCATTTGATAGTGGGTGATGAGAGGAGAGTGTCAGCCATCGCTGCCGGTGGTTTACATTTTCCCGCTGTTCGTTACTTTGCATATTTCATTACCAAATGCTTGCTTGCTAGGGAGAAGGTGGGTGCGCTTAGTTCACCAGACCTTGGTGTCTTATGTCGTGCATTAGAGGGCGACAACACTTATAGCTTGGGAGCTATTGTGGCTTGTCGCCTCCATCTCAATAAATCTCAGGGTAAAATACATGGTGGGATTTTTGCTACTCGTTTGGCGGATCACTTTGAGGTTGAGATACGCCCTCATGATTACCCTCTAGCTAAGGTTTACCTAGACCGATCAGCCATGGATCACTATCACATTCTTGCACATGATCGGCCTGATATTGCTATTCCTTATAATCTGGTCTATAGCGTTGACACTCGTGATGTTATCCCCTTGCCTGCACCTGCTTTGTTTGATTCTATTGCTAGGGGAGGATATCGGATTATGCCTGCAGACATCCTCGCCTACTGGAACGCTCAAGCTACTACAAAGGCTGCACAGGCACCTCAGCAGTGGAATGAGTGGATGCTCGCTCCTCAGGATCCTTACTACCCTCCAGGCTACTGATCGATTACCAGCTTAGGCCAAAAGCCTAAGCTTGGGGGAGTACATGTTTCTCACCGACATTATATTCATGTTCACATATTATTATATTTGTCGGTGCTCACACTTTTTCATTGTATCATCCATGCTTAGATTTATTTTCTTGCTTTCTTCTTGTGTGTGTTGAAAAACTTTAGAAAAACAAAAAAATAGCTGTAGTAATTTATTTCTATGCATGCTTAGTAGTAGTACTAAAAAGAAAATCCAAAAAGATTTCCTTGTTCTTCTTTTGCTTGTTTGGAGCTTTCCCGTGTAAATAGTTTTTCTCATTTTTGCTTTTCCCTTTTATCTGCTTATTGAAGAAAACCAAAAACTCCAAAAAATATTTCAGTGTGTTTCTCTGAATTTCATTTTCTTTTATCCGAGTCTTACCGAGGAGAATACCACGATGAAAATATTGAGTGGCTCTCATTTGAATAACTGTTGAACTAATAAAGAGCACATTTTACCTTGTCTTCTCCCATTGAATAAAATGTTTGCAGATTCCAGCTTAGTCCATGTCACTCTTGCACTATTATTATTTTCATATCATTTGGTCGTGCAAGTGAAAGGCAATAATGATGATATTCGATGAGCTGGCCGTGGCAAAGAGAAACTGGTATGAACTCGACTTGTTCTGTTTGTATAAATATGTTTTACCTAGTATCCAGGCTTCAGCCCATTATGATTAAACATGTTTGCAATGACAATTAGAGATTATAGTTTCTCATGCCATGCATAAGTAGCTGGGAGTGGATAATGATTTATCTTGGATATCAACATAGCGTTAAAATGATTGTGATGTAGTATGACGATATGGTATCCTCCTCTGAATGTTCGAGTGGCTTGACTTAGTACATGTTCATGCATGTAGTTGAATCAAAACCAACATAGCCTCTATAATATTTATGTTCATGGTGTTCATATCCTACTCATGCTAGTGTCCAATGTTACTTATGCATAATGCCTGGTTATGATCGTTGTTGCTCTCTAGCTGGACGCTTCTCAATCTTAATTGCTAGCCTTCGCCTGTACTAAGTGGAACTCTGCTTGTACATCAAAAACCTTGAACCCAAAGTTATTCCAGATGAGTCCACCATACCTACCTATATACGGCATTACCCTGCCATCCTAAGTAAATTTGCACGTGCCACCTCTAAAAACTTCTAAAAAATCATCCTTTTTGTGTGTCTGGATCGTTCATAGAACGACAGGAGGTGGTCGATATTTTCTATGCTAAGCATGTTATCCTCAGGTCGAGTGTTTATTCACTCGCCATCGCACGAGGAAATGGGCGGTAATAGGGATGCCCAGTCCCAAATTGCAAACATGAAAAAGAGTTCATCTCTTAAATAATCAAAAAAACTCCCAATGGAGTCAAAACCTTTACTTTTTGCTTGGGAACCGCCACTAGCGTGCTTAGCATGGAAGATGTTGATAATTGATGGTCGTGAAGTGAATAAGAAGGGCGCATGTCTCAAAATATCATTTATCTTTGTTTTGAAAATTGAGCTCTGGCACCTCTACAAATCACTGCGTCCCTCTGCGAAGGGACTTTCTATTTACTTTTATGTTGTGTCATCACCTTCTGAAACAAGCGCCAGAAACTGAGTAGAGCACATCTGTCATGATTTATGTATTGTGTATAGCTAATGTTGGGTGCATCATGACTGGATCTTTCCTACCATGAATTACAATGTTTAGTCGCTGCTTGAACTTTGGAGGTTGTCGGTGTCAAAACCGGCGGATCTCGGGTAGGGGGTCCCGAACTGTGCGTCTAGGCCGGATGGTAACAGGAGGCAGGGAACACTTTGTTTTACCCAGGTTCGGGCCCTCTCGATGGAGGTAATACCCTACTCCTTCTTGATTAATATTGATGATATGGGTAGTACAAGAGTAGATCTACCACGAGATCGAGGAGGCTAAACCCTAGAAGCTAGCCTATGGTATGATTGTTGTGTATGGAGTTGATTCTGTCCTACAGACTACAACCCTTCGGTTTATATAGGCACCGGATAGGGTTAGGGTTACACAGAGTCGGTTACAATGGTAGGAGATCTTGAATATCCGCATCGCCAAGCTTGCCTTCCATGCCAAGGAAAGTCCCTTCCGGACACGGGATGAAGTCTTCAATCTTGTATCTTCATAGTCGAGGAGTCCGGCTGAAGGTATAGTCCGGCTACCCGAACACGCCCTAATCCAGGACTCCCTCAGTAGCCCCTGAACCAGGCTTCAATGATGACGAGTCCGGCGCGCAAATTGTCTTCGGCATTGCAAGGCGGGTTCCTCCTCCAAGTCCTTCATAGAAGATTGTAATCACCAAGAGTAGTGTCCGGCTCAGCAAAATAAGTTTCCACATATTTCCATAGAGAGAATAATATTAACACAAATCAAATCTGCCAACGTATTCCGCAGTGCGTCATCACACTACAGCCAAGTCCTTCACTCGAGTCGCTTTCACTTTTCCACCTCAGCATGTTTTGCGAGGCGGTTTCCTTGGCGCGTCTTGTCAAAGCAGAGATCGTGTACCCCCCTTTTACGGGATTCTCATCAATACAGACGTGGGTAACCCAACCGCGCCACTTATCACGGCGCTTGGGAGGCAAGCGAGTTTTACTAGGCAGGCGGGGACGCACAACCGCATCCGCCCATATAAGGGGACAAGGATCCACCCTTTTTACCTACGCCTCCTTCCTCCTTTGCCTACCCATCTCCTATGCACTCGAGCTCCAGCGCCCAAGCCCGCACTTCCCACCTCAACCTTCTCCAGCGATGTCCGGAGCGGGAAGCAAGTGGAAGGTCACCTCCGTCACGGAGGGCGACGTCAAAAAGCTTAGGAAGGCCGGATACTTGTCCAAAGACATCGCGCACCGGCTTCCTGAGAAGGGGCAACTCCTCCCCACCCCAGGGCCCCATGAGAGGGTAGTATTCCGTCCCCACTTCCTCCGCGGACTGGGTTTTCCACTTCACCCATTCGTCCGGGGGCTCATGTTCAACTACGGCCTGGATTTCCACGATCTGGCCCCGAACTTCATCCTCAACATCTCGGCGTTTATCGTCGTGTGTGAGGCCTTCCTCCGCGTCCGCCCCCATTTCGGCCTCTGGCTCAAGACCTTCAACGTCAAGCCCAAGGTGGTGAGCGGCAGCCAGGCGGAGTGCGGAGGCGCCATGGCGGGCAAGATTGCCAACGTCCTGTGGTTCGGGCTCCTTCATAGAGAACCTAAAGGGGTGGCAAGCCGGGTGGTTTTACATCACCGAGCCACGCGATCCGAAATGGATTGCAGCCCCCGAGTTCCGATCCGGACCCCCCACGCGGCTCATGTCCTGGAAAGAGACGGGCCTATCATGGGGTAATGAGGAAGAGGTGACCGGACTGAAGACATGCATCCAGTCCCTGGTAAACAAGCCAATCAGGCTTGTAAATGTAGTCCAGGTCATGCTCGTTCGCCGAATCCTCCCGTGTCAACAACGAGACTTTACTCCGTGGGAGTTCGACCCGGCACAGCACCGAACCCTTAACAGGCTCTTCGACACGACGTATGAAGACGTCTGGAAGGTGCTAATCAAATGTGCCAAGGCTCCCGCATCCGCTTCCGAGGACCGCGGATACAGCTCGCAGCGTCACGCTAGCGAGGTAAGCTATCTTCACCTTTTACAGGATGTTCAGCTTTTTTTCATAGTTTGACTCTATGCAGGATCTAAACTCCCTTACCTTTGACTGGCTTGGCGGGCGATAGCCGAACCGATTAACTGTCCAGCTCCGCTGCCCGAAGACCCAGCCCCAGCTCTACTAGTGAAGCTGCTGGCTCCAGCGCCTTATGTGGTGCCGGAAAAGAAGGCCAAGAAGAAGAAGACCACGGGGACTCGAAAGAGTACCCGTAATGTGGTGTTGTCGGACTCGTCATCCGACGAGTCCGAGACGCCCTCCTCTCGTAAAAGCGAGGAGGAGGAAGAAGAAGCCTCTCCCCCTCCAGCGGGGGGAGGAAAGAAAAGGAAGGCCGCCCCAGTGGGGGGGCCGAAGGGTCCAAGAAGAGGAAAACCCCTCCGCCGGACTACGCCCCCGGCGCCGACGAGGACGAAGAGGAGTGGCCGGACAGGGCTAGGCGTCCGGCGAAATCGTAAGTGTTCAGATACCAGAGTAACTCATGATATTCCTTTTGTTGCACAGCTTTCCCTAATGTCGAATATAATCATGCAGCCCACCCCGAGCCGAACTCAACGAGTCGTCGAGCGGCTCCCTGGATTCATCGGATGTGAACTCAGTTCCGCCCGCTGTCTCCCCCCGCACTGCGGATGACGCCGAAGTGGCGTCGCAACTAGCTTCGGGGCAGGAGGAGGTGGTCCTAGAGGAGCCGCAAGGCGACCTCCCGGACTCCAGGAGTAAAGGGGACAAGACCCCCCAGGGCTCCAAGTCTGGCTTTAAGCCGGACACCGTGCCGAAATCTTCAACAATTCCGGACCGCGGCAGGCGAACTCCTTCCAAGAGGAGCAAGCCTTCTGAGCTGGCAGCCTCCGTCCAACCGGAGGCGCCGGACAATCTGCTGGAGGTGCTTGAAGGCGCCTCCATCGACGAGGAGCACCGTACTATTATGAGTATGGTGATCTAGAAGGTTCAGTCCGCCAAGAGCGGGCTGAGTGAAGCTTGCCCTAGCCTCCTAACAGGCTTCGAGGTAAGTAAAAATATGTAAAAATATTACCGCATAGACAGTAGCCCCTGATGCTCTGTTTGGCGTTCAGAAAGAAAAGCCGAATAGAGGATCTATTAACTTTCGCAGGAGTCTAACAACAAAGAGTCAATATGCATATGCAGGCTTCGCTGCTAGCCACCGCCGCACTGACTGCGGAGGTGGGTGCCCTGAAACAGGGACTCGAGCGGTCCGAGCAAGAGCTCGGCCTTGCCAAGCGGCAGCTCGAGGAGAAAGAAGGTAAGAAATACCTTACAGAAAAAAGTGCCTATAGAGAGGCGTGATTGCAAAAAATAACAGGATTGTACTGCTTATTGTAGGGGCCACAACTGAGGTGGCGACCCTCAAGCAGGCGCTGTCCGAGGCCGAAAGGAAAACGGCCGCGGAGCGCACCGAGCGAGATAAACTTGGGGCTTAGGTCGGCGAGGTGCAGCAAGAGCTTCAGGCTCTCATGAAAAAACATGAGAGTTTGGAGCTTGAGTCAAAGACCCAAGCGTCCGAGATCGCGGCGGCCCTTGAGACTGCCAAGTCTGCCAAGGCCGAAGCCCAAAAGGCCCTCTGAGAGTTGGAGGATATGAAGAAGATAGCAGCGGGTAAGGCACTCTTTATGCAAAGCAGAAATATAAAAGTAAACTACTTGTTACTTACCCGAATCCGGAGTTCTCCAGGGGCATTCGCAGATCTTCCCCGTAGCGTATCCGATGCCGCCGCATTCTACCGAGCTGAAGAAGGCAGCTCGACGAAGAAGGTGTTCTGGTCTCAGTATGCTGAGGCCGTACACCCTGTGCCCTTGAGCGACCAGCTGAAACAGCTGGTCGAACTCCACAAGGCGGCCGAACAGGCCATGAAGGGCTTCATAGTTCGGCTGTGGCCCGGAGAGGCCCTGCCTGGGAGCTACTTCAGGCTGGTGCGGCGGCTGGTGGAGGCCTGTCCAAGGCTCGGGGTCATCAAGCGCTCCATCTGCATCGAAGGTGCCCGTAGGGCCCTTGCCCGTGCAAAGGTGCACTGGGGTAAGCTAGACGGTGAAAAGCTTGTGAGGGACGGGCCGCCGCCGGGGAAGGAGTATCGGAAGCCTGAGAACTACTATAAGGATGTTCTTGCGGGTGCCCGCCTTGTGGCGGATGAATGCACCAAGGATGTAATTTTTGAATGAACTCGCTCGTGTTTATCCTGTGCGCTGAAAACTTATTCATATGCGCTAAGCAATGCTTATTGAATTTAAAATATTATTTTCTGTGCGGCCGTTTATCAAAAATTGAGAGATGGCCAGTCGTCGGCTTCTGCCCCCATGCCACTAGTGCTGGGGTGTTTGGTGATAAACCTGGGCGCTCTTTTTCCCATGGTTGGGTCCTTCGAGGGAGGCGCTCAGCACGACGAACCAGGCAATCAGACTATAATGCTTGAACACTCTCACTTAGCCATAGAACTTTATAATTTTAAATTTCGGCGAAGCCCCTAGTTTGGAAGACCGAGTTCGGGGCGCTATCCACGCCTTGGCCGGGGTTATCCAGCTCCTCGCTCGAAGTGGCATAAGCCTTTAGGGACTCGAAAAACCTCTCGAACAGCGACCGGTCTCTCGCCTCATCATGACAGTCAGTTTTAGCTTTCTCCACTGAGGTGCTTAACCCAGCTCAACCGGGGCACAATCGCAGTGGTTCTCCTAGTGCTACCTTAGCCGATATAGCGGAACGTAAGGCACCAAAACATAGGAGCCGGGCAAACCCAACTATTGACCCAAATCATGATTCAGAGCCGATGCATATAGTGCTATAAGTTCGGGGTGCCGCACTTGTGAAAGTGTACGGACTTCTCACACCATATTAAAGGGTACTGAAGCCCCTGGCGTACTTGTCGTACCATAGTGTACGGGTGCAACATGTCATTAATGAACATATATAAAAGAGAGTAATGCAAAAAATAGACAAAAAGCTAAGCATTGTTTATAGAGAGGCTATTTATCAAAGTCGAACGATACAAATAGTGCGGTAAGCAAAAGATATTGGACTATTCAGTATGTCTTGACCAGGGGCAGGCCGCGGAATTGTATTTAAAACAGGTATACCGCTCGTAACAGAGACCACCTGGGAGTTCCATAATGCGGCATGGCTTGTCTGCCTCCCTGGATCTTGCATCGTTTGTGCGGCAGTCGAGTTGCCGAACAGGTCGTCCGAAGTATGGAGTCCTGAAAGTAAGAGAAAATTAAGAAAAGAATCCGGCAGCCCCTAGTACGTTTTAAGCCATGTTTTGGGCATGCCGTTATTGTGCCCCTTCCCCTGTGCCCATGGTATTTCAAGGGCGTAGTTATGTACGCGAGGTACTGGTTTCGCTATGTCGCGAAAGCTGGGGTTGGGGCCACATTGCTACGCTTGCTCAGAGTGTGCCAGGCGGTCCTGCTGTAGGTTACTCCGGGCGCACTTGGCAGTGTCTGGCTTTTTAATGGCCGGACTGGAGAATTGCCTGAGAAGGCTACTCTGTACCTCCGCTGCGAGAGCCGCCGTATGCTCCTCCGTACAGAGGGAGCGTTCGGTGTTCCCGTTGACCGTAATTACTCCTCGAGGGCCTGGCATCTTGAGCTTGAGATATGCGTAGTGCGGCACCGCATTGAACTTTGCGAATGCGGTTCGTCCGAGCAGGGCGTGATAGCCACTGCGAAACGGGACTATATCGAAGATTAACTCTTCGCTTCGGAAATTGTCCGGGGATCTGAAGACCACGTCAAGTGTTACTGAGCCTGTACAGTTGGCTTCTACACCTAGTATAACGCCTTTAAAGGTCGTTCTTGTGGGCTTAATCCTTGAGGGATCTATGCCCATTTTCCGCACTGTGTCCTGATAAAGCAGGTTCAGGCTACTGCCGTCGTCCATGAGGACTCTTGTGAGATGAAATCCTCGATGATTGGGTCGAGAACCAATGCGGCGAAGCCGCCATGGTGGATGCTAGTGGGATGGTCCCTTCGATCAAAAGTGATCGGGCAGGAGGACCATGGGTTGAACTTTGGGGCGACTTGCTCTATCGCGTATACGTCCCGTAGCGCACGCTTCCGCTCCCGCTTGGGAATGTGGGTTGCGTATATCATGTTCATAGTCCGCACTTGTGGGGGAAAGCCCTTCTGTCCATTGTTGTTCGGCGGCTTGGGCTCCTCGTTGTCGCTGTGCACCCCCTTGTCTCTGTTTTCAGCTCTTAACTTGCCTGCCTGCTTGAACACACAACAATCCCTGTTAGTGTGATTGGCTGGCCTTTCGGGGGTGCCATGTATCTGGCACAAGCGATCGAGTATTCGGTCCAAACTGGATGGGCCCTGAGTATTCTTTTTGAATGGCTTTTTCCGCTGACCGGATTTATAGCCTTTGAATCCGGCATTGACTGCCGTGTCTTCATTGTTGTCGCTATTAACGTGGTGTTTTTGCTTATTCCGACATGTCCTACCACTTTTGTCCTTGGTATCCGAATTACCAGGGTTCTTTGATAAGTTGTTACTGCGAGCTAGCCAGCTATCTTCTCCCGTGCAAAAGTGGGTCATGAGTGTCGTGAGGGCTGCCATGCATTTCGGCTTTTCCTGTCCCAGGTGCCGGGCAAGCCACTCGTCGCGGATGTTATGCTTGAAGGCTGCTAGGGCCTCTGCGTCCGGACAGTCGACTATCTGGTTTTTCTTTCTTAGGAACCGTGTCCCGAATTGTCTGGCCAATTCTTCTGGCTGCTGAATTATGTGGCTTAAGTCGTCGGCATCCGGCGGTCGCACGTAAGTGCCCTGGAAGTTGTCGAGGAATGCGGCTTCCAGGTCCTCCCAAGAACCGATTGAGTCTGCTGGCAAGCTGTTAAGCCAATGCCGGGCCGGTCCTTTAAGTTTGAGCGGGAGGTATTTGATGGCGTGTAGATCGTCGCCGCGTGCCATGTGGATGTGAAGGAGATAATCCTCGATCCATACCGCCGGATCTGTTGTGCCATCGTATGATTCGATGTTTATGGGTTTGAAACCCTCTGGGATTTTATGATCCATTACTTCATTCGTGAAGCATAGCGGGTGTGCGGCGCCTCTGTACTGGGCTATATCGCGACGCAGCTCGGAAGAGCTGTGTCTGTTGTGTTCGGCCTGGCCGGATTTGTTGTATCCGGAGTGAAGATCATTGTCACATGCCGTAGGGCGCCTGCGCGATCCGTAGATCGATCTTGTTTGTCTTGCCTTATCCTCCAGTATGTCTCGTAGGTCGGGCGCATTTTCCCGTGCCTTAGTTGAGCGGCGTTGGGGCATGGCTTGGGTGGAGGGCCGAGAGGCCTCTCTGTCGCGACCGCGAGGTGGCCGGTCTGCCATGTCATGCGCTGGTGATGTAGGTGCTTCCTCCTCTGATCGGGGTAGCGGCCTGCGCTTCGGGTAACTCTTGGAGGGGCGTTCGAGTTCATACTCTTCGGCCGCAAGGACTTCAGTCCATCTGTCAGCTAGCAAATCTTGGGCAGCTCTAAGCTGTTGCTGCTTTTTCTTGAGGCTGCTTGCCGTGGCTAAAAGCCTGCGTTTAAAACGCTCTTGTTCGGCGGGGTCTGATGGTATGACGAATTCGTCATCATCGAGGCTTGCCTCGTCTTCGGAGGGAGGCGTATAGTTATCATCCTCGACCTCTCGATCTGCCGCTCTCTCATGAGGGCTGTCTTCTCCATCTTCCTGTGCTGAATCTTGCTGGGGTGGGTGTTCTTCGGCGCTATCCGGGGTAGTATTATCTCCTGTGCCGGAATCACCGTTTTTGCTTCGGCGGGATTTAGAGCGGCGCTGCTGATGCCGGCGCTTTGGCTGTTTCTTGGGTGCGTCATCCCCCACTGTTCCATCGCCATCGCCATCTTTTGGGGTGTCCACCATATATATGTCATATGACAAGGTGGCCTTCCAGCGCCCTACAGGTGCTGGTTCCTGTTCGTCTCCTATATCATCGTCTATGCCGTCGATGTCTTTGGAGCCGAAGTCAAGCATGTCGGTTAAATTGTCGATAGTGGCTACAAAGTGGGTGGTGGGTGGGCTTTGAATTTCCTCACCGTCCGTATCCCACCGTCGCTGACCGTAGTCCGACCAGGGCTCTCCTGATAAAGAGAGAGACTTAAGAGAATTCAGGATGTCGCCAAAAGGCGAATGCTGAAAGATGTCTGCGGCGGTGAACTCCATTATCGGCGCCCAATCGGATTCGATTGGCAGGGCACGGGGGGTTCGGAGTCCGGGTGGAGTCCGGATCCTTGGAGCCACGGGCCATGCGGAGTGCGGGGCTGGAGTTCGGCTCAATCGCCTCTGAGATCGCAGCCCCTGAGGCAGCGTCCAACCACTGATCCTCGATCGGCGTAGTAGGCTCCGAATCAATGGTCGAAACTGATGCGTGTGCGGCCTCAAAAGCGTTGTTCGGCAGCAGAGCTATATCATGCCCATCGAGACAGTGCGGCGCGCTCGGCTGTGGCTCGAATCCGTCGAAGATCAAGTCCTCGCGGATGTCAGTCGTGTAGTTTAGGCTTCCAAACCTGACCTGATGGCCAGGGGCGTAGCTTTTGATCTGCTCAAGGTGGCCAAGCGAATTGGCCCGCAGTGCGAAGCCGCCGAAGACGAAGATCTGTCCGGGCAGAAAAGTCTCAACCTGGACTGCATCGTTGTTGATGATCAAAGGAGCCATCGGGCCTAAAGGCGACGACACAGAGGAACTCTCAATGAAAGCACCAATGTCGGTGTCAAAACCGGCGGATCTCGGGTAGGGGGTCCTGAACTGTGCGTCTAGGCCGGATGGTAATAGGAGGCAGGGAACACTTTGTTTTACCCAGGTTCAGGCCCTCTCGATGGAGGTAATACCCTACTCCTGCTTGATTAATATTGATGATATGGGTAGTACAAGAGTAGATCTACCACGAGATCGAGGAGGCTAAACCCTAGAAGCTAGCCTATGGTATGATTGTTGTGTATGGAGTTGATTCTGTCCTACGGACTACAACCCTCCGGTTTATATAGGCACCGGATAGGGTTAGGGTTACACAGAGTCGGTTACAATGGTAGGAGATCTTGAATATCCGCATCGCCAAGCTTGCCTTCCACGCCAAGGAAAGTCCCATCCGGACACGGGACGAAGTCTTCAATCTTGTATCTTCATAGTCCAGGAGTCCGGCTGAAGGTATAGTCCGGCTACCCGAACACCCCCTAATCCAGGACTCCCTCAGAGGTGCTCTGCATTTATGTTTTGTGGTCTCGGAAAGGGCTAGCGAGATACCACTATTGTCATATTATATCATGGTTGTTTTGACAACGTGTTGCTAATTGAGATATTTTATTATTGCTCGCTAGCTGATTATGTCATTGATATGAATCATTATAATCTTTAAGAGTTATTGTTGACATGGTTAGTTATAATGCTGGCTGAAAACCTGGGTGCTGTTTAAGCTTATTTATGCAAACAAGAGCAAAAGAGTTCGTTAAAGTTTTTCTTTCTCACTTTCAGTTTATCAACTGAATTGCTTGAGGACAAGCAAAGGTTTAAGCTTGTGGTAGTTGATACATCTCCAACGTATCTACTTTTTCTCATGCTTTTACTCTTGTTTTGGACTCTAATTTGCAAGATTTGAATGAAACTAACCCCAGACTGACGCAGTTTTCAGCAGAACTACCATGGTGTTGTTTTTGTGCAGAAATAAAAGTTCTCGGAATGGAACAAAA
Organism: Triticum urartu; assembly: GCF_003073215.2. Lineage (NCBI taxonomy): Eukaryota > Viridiplantae > Streptophyta > Magnoliopsida > Poales > Poaceae > Triticum > Triticum urartu. The sequence continues at coordinate 482,630,375 of NC_053024.1, forward strand.
CTTTGCGAGGATTTTTTATATCAATAATAAGAATTTCTCGAGCCAAGACCCACCAGAGAGGGGCCCCTGGCTGGGCACAACCCACCAGGGCGCGCCCCCCGCTCCTGGCGCGCCCAGGTGGGTTGTACCCACATGGTGGCCCCGCTGACAACCCCCCTGATACTATAAATTCACATTATTCTTGAAAAAAAATTAGGGAGAAAGAATTATCGCGATCCACGAGACGGAGCCGCCGTCAAGCCCGGTTCTTCCTCGGGAGGGCAGATCTGGAGTCCGTTTGGGGCTCCGGAGAGGGGGATCTTCGTTCTTCGTCACCACCAACCAATCTCCATCGCCAATTCCATGATGCTCCTCACCAGGAGTGAGTAATTCCTTCGTAGGCTTGCTGGTCGGTGAGAGGTTGGATGAGATTCATCATGTAATCGAGTTAGTTTTGTTAGGGCCCGATCCCTAGTATCCACAATATATGTTCTTAGATTGGTGTTGCTATGACTTTGCTATGCTTAATGCTTTTCACTTTGGGCCCGGGTGCCATGAACTCAGATCTGAACCGTTTATGAATTCATCATTCTATCCATGTTTTAGATCCGATCTTGCAAGTTATAGTCACCTACTACGGTTATGATCCAACAACCCCAGAGTGACAACAACCGGGCCCACTCTTGGTGATGACCGTAGTTTGAGGAGTTCATGTATTCACTATGTGTTAATGCTTTGTTCCGGTTCTCTATTAAAAGGAGGCCTTAATATCCCTTAGTTTCCAGTATGGAATCCGCTGCCATGGGAGGGTAGGACAAAAGATGCCATGCAAGTTCTTTAAATAAAGCATGTATGACTATTTACGGAATACATGCCTACATTATATCGATGAACTGGAGCTAGTGCCGTATCGCCCTAGGTTATAACTGTCACATGATGAATATCATCCAACAAGTCAGTGATCTAATGCCTACAAATTTATCTTATATTATTTCTGCTAAGTTACTACTCCTATCATCACTGTTACACTTGCTACAAAATTACGGCTATCACTGTTACTGTTACCATTGTTGTCGTCACTATTATCAAAACTATCAAACTACTTTGCTACTGATCACTTTGCTATAGATAATTAATCTCCAGGTGTGGTTGAATCGACAACTCAGCTGATAATACCTTCAAATATTCTTTGCCACCCCTTGTGTCGAATCTATAAATTTGGGTTGAATACTCTACCCTTGAAAACTGTTGCCATTCCCTATACTTGTGGGTTATCAAACCACTGTTCATTGGGGTGCATCCAGCATTTTTTTCGGGAGTCTGATCTCATGTGCCCCTAGCCGTGGAGGTAACCCTGTTTTGCTCATATCTTCCCCTGGGTGTACCAATTATTGGTATCCCAACTCGTCTGTATCTGACCAAAGGTTTAAAATTAACCCCGAGGGTTTTCCCCGGAGTGGCTGTCTTTTCATTGTTGCTGTAACCTAGGAATCTCGAGGACGAGATTCTTTTAAGGGGGAAGAGTTGTAACAACCCCAAAATCGGGTTATCAATTTTTGTGCTGTTATTCCTTCCTGGAAATCATTTTTCAATTTTTCTCCTGAGTTTGCTGGATGACTCTGAGAATCCTTGTCATTTTCAACCTTTCAAAACCTTGCTCATGTCTTGTGTAGGATACATATATTGATATGCAGTTTGCGTACTGGTTATAGGTGCTATTACACTTCGATATTTTCAACCAGAGAACGAATAATTCAAGCAGGTACAGACCATGTTAGTAGTCCTTGTACACCATGTTGCATTTTGTGTTTTTGGTGCTTACATCATTTAGTGTTTTATAATCTGAACTACTTTGGATCATTAGCTTGTTTTCAAAGTGCATGTAGCTTCACATTTCTCAAGTTATGTTGATTTCTGGAGTGCAAGTGCCTTCATATTTTTTAAGTTAAATGTTTGCCCCTGGTAACTTGAATTCGTGGATCCGCCACTGCACACAAATAATACACGTAGGCTAGTACGAATTAAATGAAATGAGGGACTTACGCTAGCTCGTTGTACATGCTCACTGCGGCTCTGCTTGCGCTTGGGATGTTCCATGTACAAGTCCATGTTACCACTTGCTTGGATGTGCAGGCCTTGTGCTCCTTGCACCTCCTTTGCATTTTTGACACAACGAATTTTTGATCAAATAAGAGGAATCGACCTTGCTGTTGTACCGGAGGACAGATACTTACAAGGTTATACGGGTGTGCAGGATGTGTACCAGATCCCGTAGCACCGTCATGCTTCACTAAAAAATGGTTTTGCTTGTTTAAGATGATATCTCCAGAAGAAATAAGAGTTAAAGTCGGAGTTACATAGGCGTGTAAGCTAAGAGAGCAGTGAAAGGATATCCAAACATCGTCGGAACAGTGCACAAGGGAGTGATGTGTGGATACCTAGTTCAGGCCGGCGTTTGGGCATGCTCGCCTAGCTAGAGTGTGGATCACTTCAGAGCCGTTGAGGGTGATGCACTGGCGTTGGCTGGCCGCGCACGGATGCAGATCTTGAGTGGCAGGGGAGCGCTATGATGCGGTGGACGAGACCGTTGGTGAAGCCCCAACGGCCTCGGGGGCGGAGGTGCGACGATGTGCTCGGTGAAGTAGCCCCGGTGAGGTTGGAGATGGCGTCGGTGAAGCGCACCTGATGCGGTGGAAGTCGGTGTCTGTGAGGCATGTCGGTTGCGGCGGCCGACATTGTCGGTGGACCACCCGGTGCGGTGGACGAGGGCGTAGATGAGGTAGCTCCGGTGCAGTGGTGAAGCGCGACAGTCATCTTCATCATCGTCGTCTGGCACAAAGATGGGGAAAGAGAAGAGACGAGGGGAGATTTGAACTTTGCTTGGGTTGGCGGCGAATTAGGGATTTGAGCAATCTGGGTGCGGAAGGGGACGGTGAAGAAGGGAGATTTTGCAGGGGCCGCTAGATGTTTCAATCCAAAACGTGGAAGCGTGAACTTATTTTGTCATTGTTCTTTTTTTTGGGGGGGGGAGGGGGTGGCTGGGTGCTAAGCGTCCGTACGACACGCGCGACCACCACGACACGACCCTGGTCTGCCTGGTGCGCCTACATTTGAGAATGCAAACGAATCTTCTTTCATTTGCAAACAAATTTGTATGTATTACCATGCCCGTGTTTTCCTTGCAAATAATTAGTCATTCGAAACGAGATACTATGAATTAATGAATGAGGAGTTATTTGAAAAAATAAAATCAAAACGGTATCCACGATATCCACGCTAACATGGATTAGAGTGTGTGTCACATAATTAGTTATTTGAATTAGAGTGTGTGTCACATAGCGATCTCCAATTCTAACGTGGATTTCACATTTCATGGTATCCATGCTACTTTTGTAATACAAATTCATATGTATATGGTGAACACCGTGGTAGTGAGAAAACTTTGGATGGATTCAAACATATGACCTACAAAATAGCACAACAACCGAGTCAATGTCAACTTTTCCAAACCTAGTATGGCACGAATTCGAAATAATTACCCATATGCATGGTCCTTGGTTTAAATCTTACAATGTACACCGAATTGAAACATCGATATTAAGTCTCGTACTGTCTACATTCAAATGTTTTTTTAGCCCCACCCCTCGGCACACACACAACATACTTCCTGTATCAGTCAATCTTCCTCTCCTGACCACCTTAGGAAGCTATCGGTTTCCGACACACGTTCATTCTTTCCCTCCATGTTTCAATCTCTAACTCTCTCAACTGCACAACCCCCTTTTTCCACTCTGTTACCAAATGTATTTACCTCACACACCATCCATTGCACCCCATGCCGAGCTCTCTCTCTCTCTCCCACCCTCTCTCGCTAGATACATGCATTGCCTATCTAGCCCCCCAACCTCTCGTCCGCACGCACACACGTTGTCTATCTAGGTCACTCCCTCGAGACTGACTCACTCTTTCTTCCGCACGGCGGGCCACACTCGCTCAATATCGCTCTCTTTATTTGAGTCTCGATTAAACCCGTTTTCTTTCACACACAAATGATATATCTCCCTGTTTGGGCCTCGATCGACACACTCTATACTCTCTCACGCAGATTGTCTATCTAGGTCAGTCCATCCAAGCCGCCCCACTCTTTCGATCACATGGCGGTCCATGCTCGCTCAATCTCTCTCGACCTCTCTCTCTCTTTGTATGTCTCTATTGACCTTGCTCTTTCTCGGACACAAACGATATATCTCCATGTTTGAGCCCAATTCGACATATTCATATTGTATACTCTCTCATGCACATTGTCTATCTAGGTCACTCTCTCCAACCAGTCTCACTCTTTCGATCGCACGACGACCCGCACTCGCTCAATCTCTCTCCCTTTATATATTGTCGGTGTGGAACGACACCTATGGGATCACAAGAATCCCTACTACGGTTGCTGGGGTGCAGGGTTGTGAGAAGAGCGGGATTAGTAATCAGCACAAGGATTGTTTACCCAGGTTCGGGCCGCGAGAATGCGTAAAACCCTAGTCCTGCTTTGGTGGATGTATTTCAGAGAGTTCTTGAGCTCTCGAACTAGCTATGGTGAGTGTGTGGTTCGAAAGAGCCGAATCCCTCTCCAGTATGCCATGGGCCTCCTTTTATAGTCGAAAGGGGCTGCCACATTGGCATACAGGAGGTGGAAAGGCGTACAGTATTGCGAGCTTATCGCTCCTATTACAGGACAAGACGCATTTAATGCGTCGGCAAGGTGTCCTCTAGCTTTATCGAGGACGGGGGCGAGGCCCGTCCCGTCCGTCACCGCTCCTCCTTGCTTCGACACGCGCCCTGTCCAGTGATGCGTGCGGCGCCACGTAGGCAGGCAGGCAGCTGAGGTGGCGCGGTGGTGGAGCCTTCATGAAGATCTGCATGCCGCCACGTAGGCGCTTGATGAGTTGGCCTGGGGGCTGCATGTTGCCATGCAGGAGCCCGCTCAGCTGGTTGAGCTGGCAGCTGCATGCGAACGGTGGCGGAGACTTGGTTGGTGCGGGCCTGGCAGTGGCCCTGCTGGCGTCCTTGGTGAGGGCCTTGCCAGGTGGCCCGGCAAGGGTCTTGCCGTGGTGCGCTGTCGTCCCCGGCAAGGGTCTTGCCGGGGGTCTGGTGGCCTTCCTCGGCAAGGATCTTGCCGAGGATCATCGTCTTCTAATCCTCATCTGATCTTGAATATGTCTTCACAAAGATCTGCATGCCACCATAGAGGTGCCTTCCGAGCCCTGGCCCAACGTGGTTGATGATGTTGGAGACCGTGGGCTCAAGGGTGGCTCGCTCTGTTGGTGTGGGGCGAGCTGCCCCGGCAAGGGTCTTGCTGGGGCTCCTGGGGCCGTCCCCGACAAGGGTCTTGCCGGGGGAAACTGCTCCGCCCCTTTGCCTCTTTGCGTCCTTGGTCTTGGCGTTGCTCTTGCTGCCTCGGGCTTTGGTTTTACCTTGGTTCACCTCCCCTGCTCTGCTTAGTGTGGCTGTGGGTGCGGCTCCGACTGTCCGTGCACATGTAAAGGGGTACAAAGGTGCGCCCCTTCTTTTGTACATCGACAGGAGCCCCCGGGCCTGGGCCACACATAAACGTGACACGTTGTTGGGCCAGGCCCAAAACGGTGCGCGGGCAAGCGGGGCAGTTTTTACCGTGGTAAAACTTTTCGCGCGTCGCGCTTCCCACGATCTGTGTTGAATGCGTGACGTGGAGGGGCGCGCATGACGTGGGCGGCATGCGTGGGGTGGTTCCCGCATGCATGCGTCACATCGTGGTAAAGAGGCGGATCACGCTTTCCCCATAAAAAGAGGGAGGCGTGGAGGCGTGTCTCATTTACTGCACACAGGGCCGAGTTGCGGTCTTCAAGGCGTCCACACCCCATGATTACGGGGTGGGGAGAGGTCGCTTCACCTGTCCCTTCAATTCTGCACGTTTGCTAGGCGTCCTTCATGCGCTTGGGGTGGCAAGCGGTGGAGGCGGGGAACCGGGCCGCCGCTGGTTGGGGCAGCGGGTCGGTCTCGATTCCCTCCCTCTCTAGTGGCCGGATTGGCCGAGCAGGGCGGCCGAGCCCCAACCCGCCTCTTTATAAGGAGGGGGAAGGGGTGATGGCACCCCGTACTCTTCTGTCATCTATCTCCTCCTGCTTCTGCTTCTTCCTTCCACCCGCCATGGAGAAAGGGAATCCCGGTCCTTCGATGGTGGCGGCGAGGGTCGCCGCTCGACAGCGCGTCCCTCCTCCTCTTGAGCCCGTGGTGGTGGAGCCGACTGCGAGGGGAAGGGGGAGGGGACGAGGTCATGGGCGAGGCCGGAGCCGAGGTCATGGCGCTCGGGGAAGAGAGGGACGGGGCAGTGCGCCGGCTTCGCCTCCGCCAATAATGCCTTTTCCGATGGAAAGCCATGTCGGAGACCAGCCCCCCGAGTTCTTCATCAGGCTGCGTCGGCCTCCGTGTCGCCGTCTTTGTCTTCCCGCTCTGTTTGCTCGGGAAATGGAGCGTGACCCGCCCCAATCCCTCAGATTGCACATGAGGGGTTGTGGGAATGGGGGCACGCGGGTCGACGTTGACTTCCCAGCCCCTCGAGTCATGTACCTCCGTCATGGATGGAAGATGTTCGCTCGCATCCACAGCCTGACGGTGGGGCTCGTCCTCTATTTCAAATTAATGGAGGACGGCCTGCTCTCCGTCAAGGTCTTTGGAGACTTCGGGACTCACCTGAAGTGCTGCGTGGAGAGCTCCTCCGATGGAGATTCCGACGATGGACGCTCTTCCTCGAGCGAAAGTGATGAGGAGGACAGCGGGGCAGATGGCGGGGACGAGTCCGACTAGGCATCGGACTCCCCGCGCCTGTGCGGGTGCGGCAGCAGCAGCATCTACACCTGGCCGCTCCTCCGATAGAGTTTTGCCGGGGGAGGGGCCAGCTCCTTGAACTTCTCGGGGCCTTCTCCTTGGGCGGCTGGCATCAGGAGGCCGCGGAAGAGGAAGAGGGCGGGCGGCAAGGCCGTCAACCCGGAGTATGCTGGCACCGACGCCTTCGTCGCGTATTGGCGGTCCTGCCGCCTCGTCTTCCAGCTCCTTTCCTGGCACCGTCATCACCGGCCGACCCTTGGGCAGCCGCCGAGGTGTTCTCTTGGTGCTTTCTGTAGCTCGTAGCTTGCCTAGGCACCCCTTTTGCCCTTTCGCCTCCTTGACCTGCCTCCTGAGGAGAGGGACAAGAAAGGGATTACGGGCATCTTATCTCTTTTTTAGTTTGTAAGCCTTCGGGCCTTTGTTAAATTTAGAACTTGTAACCCTCTTGCTCATGTTTTCCATTTCGCATAGACTGTACCTGTACATGATGTTTTTAATGAAAAAGGGGTGCTTGCCGGGGTTTTTCGTTCATGGGTGGAACCCTCGACAAGGATTGAATCCTTGTTACTATTTAAGATAAACGTTTTCCTCCCAGCAACAGGCCTTGCCGTCCCCCCACTTCGCTCAACCATTCTCGCGCCCTTGGCGGAGGCAGGGATGAAGCGGGCTTAGGCTCCTCGTTCTATCTCCTTGCAGCCACGAGTACGACCAAATCCGGGCCCAGGAGATAATCCTTGGGTATAGAAACAGGGAGCACGGTGGCCTAGGAATAAAACGAGGTTTCACATATCCCAGTTCCATATCGAATTGCATGACAAAGGATAAAAGACTCATCGGGGTCTGCAGCCCCCGGCAACCTCATCTTGCCGCGGTCGGATCCTTGTACTTGCAGCCCTCGGCAACTCTTGTTTGCCGGGGTCGGGACACCGGCCCGTTCGTTAAGTAGCTCAGCAGAAGTGCTCATGTGTCCTGCGAACCAAAAGGGGACAGAAAAGAAACAGAGAGATGCGCACTCGACGTTTAGGCTAGGGGTTAGTCGCCGCTAAGCACTATCAACCCTAACCAAGGAAGAGACTCGACCTAGCATGCATGCTATAACTTAGGGTGCCAGTGCTTCATTTATTTATGCTCAGGGTCTGCGCCTAGCTCTGTACAAAGGGTTACATGCCTTGCCGGCAAAGCTTGTACAAAAGGTGGCTTGCCGGGAGGCCCGGCAAGCCGCGCCTTATGGGTAAAACTTGCGAAGATGCTCGATGTTCCAAGAGTTGCTCACTGGGACAGTATCTTCGGTCTCCACGCAGACTGCACCAGGCCTGGTGACTCGTATTACCCGATAAGGGCCTTCCCACTTCGGCATCAACTTGTTGGAATTCTTGGCCGACTGAACGCGCCGAAGAACAAGGTCGCCTTCCTCAAAGCTTCGGGCATGAACCTTGCGGCTATGGTAGCGGCGCAAGGCTTGCTGGTAGCGTGCTGCTCTCACAGCCGCCCGAAGACGATCTTCTCAAGGAGCGTTGCGTCATCTTGCCGCAACTGCTCTTGCTCAAGCTCATCATAAGAGAGCACTTGAGATGACCCGTATATGAGTTCCGTGGGGAGAACTGCCTCCGCCCCGCATACTAGGGCAAAGGGTGTCTGACCGGTGGCTCGATTTGGCGTCATCCTAATCGACCAAAGAACCGCCGACAACTCATCAATCCAGCGCCTTCTGCTCTTGTGCAGCTTGTCAAAAGTCTTTTCCCTCAAGCCCCGCAATACTTCAGCATTTGCCCTCTCCGCTTGGCCGTTGCTCCGTGGGTGTGCCACGGAAGCAAAATAGACCTTGCTGCCGAGGTCTTGAATGTATTGCATGAAGGTGTGGCCTGTGAACTGTGTGCCGTTGTCGGTGATGACCCTGTTGGGTACACCAAAACGGCAAACTAGTCATTTGATGAACTTGACGGCTGACTGGGCTGTCACCTTTCTCACCGCCTCCTCCTCCGGCCATTTTGTGAACTTGTCGATTGCAACGTACAAGTACTCAAAGCCCCCGACAGCACGGGGGAAGGGGCCTAGTATGTCGAGCCCCCAGACCGAAAATGGCCAGGAAAGAGGAATTGTTTGAAGGGCTTGAGCTGGTTGATGAAGCTTCTTTGAATGGAACTGACACGCTTCACTTGGTTACTAGTGTCGTCGCATCCTAGAGGGCAGTGGGCCAAAACAAACCTTGCTGGAATGCCTTGCCGGCAAGGGCCCTCGACCCTATGTGGGAGCCACATATGCCTCCATGTATCTCTGCCAATAGCTCCAGTCCTTCCTCCCGGGGGATGCACTTCAATTTCACACCGTTCGATCTCTTTCTGTACAGGACGTTGTCGATGAACTGGTACAAGGCGGACCGGCGTGCTACTTTCTCTGCTTCTTCCTGCTCTCAGGAAGTTCCCCTGTCTGGAGGAATTGGACGGTATACTGTGCCCATGCCGGAGCCTGGGGCTCAACGGTAAGGACCAAAGGCATTTCCTCTGCCATGGGAGCGGTTGTCTCTACGGCCAGGGCTTGATGCCCTGCCGGAGCCAGCTGCTCCTTGGCAAGCTCAGGGTCCATGGCAACATCCTCGCCGGTAGCCCCAGGGGGCTCGGCGGGAAAGTACTTGCCGGGGCCTGATTTTCTCTGCTTGTTCTGCTTCGTTGATGGTTCGACAGATGGCTGAGTTAACCGGAGCAAAAAGGTACCTAGTTCCACACGTAACTTGAATGCAGCACGCTTTGACAGGTAATCGGCAATGCCGTTCTCCGCTCGGGGAACGTGCTCCGTACGGATACCGTCAAAGCGCTCCTCCAGCTTCCTCACCTCATCTACATAGGCCTCCATCAATGGACTCTGGTAATCCTTGTTGACCTGTCTGACAACAAGCCGCGAGTCACCCTTGACGATGAGTTTCTTAACCCCGAGGTCCGCCGCGATCCTGAGACCGACAAGCAGCCCCTTGTATTCAGCAGTGTTCTTTGTGGACATCTCCCTGGGAAAGTGCATCTGGATCACATACTTGTGGTGCTCTCCGGTGGGTGCGACGAGCAGCACACCAGCACTGGTGCCTTGCAGCGAGAAAGCTCCATCAAAGTATATAATCCAGCCGCGAACTGTTTCCTTGTCGGGGAGAGCAGTCTCCTAGATTTCTTCATCAGGCGTCGAGGTCCATTCTGCAATGAACTCTACCAAGACCCTGCTCTGGATCGTCGATGTACTTTCAAATCTTAGACCAAAACTTGACAACTCCAAGGCCACTCCACAATCCTTCCGGTCATGTCTGAGTTGTGCAGTATCCGTTGCAGCGGGAGGCGAGTGACAACAGTGATCTCGTGGGCTTGGAAGTAATGATGCAGCTTCCTCGAGGCCATAAGGAGGCCGAAGAGCAATTTCTGCACACCGAAATACCTTGATCTAGCCCCTGCAAGAGGGAGCTGAAAAAGTAAACCAGGTGCTGCATCATTTTCTCCTTCTGCACCACTCCACTCGACGGCGCGGGTTCCGTCCCGATGGTGTTAGACTCTGTCAGGGGCCTTGCCTTGCTGGCACCAGGCCCTGCCAGGGGAGTCTCTGACTTGCCATCTGTTGGTCCTGCCGCCGCCACTACCTCTTTGTTGACCTCCCTCTGTGCTACTAGCGCGACACTGACCACTTGATTCGTCGCCGCTAGATATAGCAGCAATGGCTCTTGTGGTTTGGGCGCGACTAGTACTGGTGTAGAGGAAAGGTACCTCTTTAGGTCTTGCAATGCCGCCTCGGCCTCGGGGGTCCACTCCATAGGGCCCGCCTTCTTCGGGATTCTGAAAAAGGGGAGGGCACGCTCGGCAGACTTGGAGATGAATCGGATCATTGCGGCAACGCAGCCAGTTAGCCGACGCACATCCTTGATCCGCTTGGGCGCCTCAATCTGATCGATAGCCTTGATCTTGTCTGGGTTTGCCTCGATCCCACGCTGTGACACAAAGAACCCGAGAAGTTTGCCGGACAGAACACCGAAGACACACTTCTCAGGGTTCAGCTTGAGGTTGATCTTGCGCAGGTTGGCAAACCTTTCTTCTAAGTCTTGCACAAGAGTTGCCCTGTCCTTGGTTTTCACCACTATGTCATCCATATATGCTTCCATATTTCTATGTAGCTGGGGTTCAAAACCAATTTGGACTGCTCTTGCAAATGTTGAACCAGCACTCTTCAACCCGAAAGGCATCCGTAGAAAGCAGTACGTACCACATGGGGTGATGAATGCTGTCTTCTCTTCATCTTCTCTTCTCATGAAGATCTGGTGGTATCTCGAGTAGGCATCGAGGAATGATAGCAGATCACACCCGGCTCTGGAGTCAACAATCTGGTCAATGCGCGGCAACGGGAAGGGGTCCTTAGGACAAGCCTTATTGATATCTGTGTAGTCAATACACAGCCTCCACTTCCCATTTGCCTTGCGCACAACCACCGGATTGGCCAACCACGTCAGATGGAGCACTCCTCTCACCAAATCTACTGCTTCCAGTTTCCTGATCTCCTCTGTGATGAACTCCTGTCGTTCCAAAGCCTGCTTCCTGACCTTCTGCTTGACAGGCCGTGCATGAGGACAGACAGCAAGATGGTGCTCAATAACCTCCATGGGAACGCCGGGGATGTCGGATGCTTGCAAATACATCGACATTCGCCCGCAGGAAGGCGACAAGCGCGCTTTCCTATTTGCTGTCAAGGCTGGAGCTTATGGTGAAAGCCCCTCCCGTGCCATCCTCCCTGACGGACACCATTTTGGTCTCTGGCGGTGCAGCTCTGGATTTCTTGCTCTTGCCGGTGGAGCTCTCTGGCACGTCCTCGACGATAGCACAACACTCCGAAGAGGTGCGCTCACCGGAGTGGGTGCGAGAAGTCTTGCCGGTCTTCTTCTTCCCTCCCGGGGCTTCAGCGGCAGGAGCAAGTGCCTTGGCGGCAGCTGGTGCAACTGCTTCCCGGTAGAGTAGGTCGGCACAGATCAGCGCGTCCTTCTTGTCGGAGGGGACAGTGATGATGTTCATCGGCCCAGGCATCTTCAGCGTATTGTAGGCATAGTGTGACACCGCCATGAACTTGGCTAGTGCCGGGCGGCCGAGAATCCTGTTGTAGGGCAAGGGGATCTCGGCTACGTCAAAGACAACGCTCTCCGTCCTGTAGTTCAGCTCGCCTCCAAATGTCACAGGCAGTGTGACCTTCCCCTTCGGCTGGCTCCTTCCCGGGTTGACCCCTTGAAACGTGCCCGTTTCCTCGAGGTCTCCATTAGGGATTTGTAGCCTTTTGATCACAACGGGCGAGATCAAGTTCAGACCGGCCCCGCCGTCAACCAGCATCTTGTTCACCATGAGGTTGTGTATTATTGGCGAAACCAACAATGGCAAACACCCAACCGCAGTCGTGGGGTCAGGGTGATCCTCGGCATCAAAGATGAGGGGTGTGCTGGACCACTTCAGCGGCTTCTGAGCATCGAACGAGGGCTTCGCTGGTGTAATCTCACGCACCCACTGTTTAAGCTGACGGTGAGAAGTATGCAGCGAGGCACCGCCGTCGACGCACATGGCCTCCATAGCCTTCTGGAACTCTTGCTCGTCGGACTCGTCATCCTCGTCATGATCATCATCTTCTTGCTTTTTGTCACGGCCCCAGGCGGGCCTCTCTTGTTGGTTGTCCTTGCCGCGGCGGCCTCCTTGGCCGCCACGCTTCTTGCCAGATCCCTCGGCACCATCCTGGTCCTTCTCCTTGTCCTGCCTTTCGTACTCAGGTTTTTGCTTCTCAGCAAGCAGCTCGACTTGTCGGCAGTTTTGGAGGTCGTGGCCTTTGGTGCGGTGGATCTTGCAGTACTGCTTGCCAGAGCTTCCTGGCTTGTCGGTAGCCGCCAAGGCCCGGCAGGTGGCGCACCCAGCAATCTCCTTGCCGGGGCCGTCTGCCTTGACCTTCTTGGCAGCGCCGGTGTCATCAGATCCTTCAACGGCAAGCATGGCCTGGCCCTTGCGTTTCCTATTGCGGCACCGACCCTTCTTTGTCGGGGCGGCGGCATCTTCGTCAGAGGAGTTGGTTTCCACGCCGGCGTCTTCGCCGGGGTACTTCCTTCCCTCTTCAGCACGGGCACACTTATCGGCCAGAATGTAGAGTTCGGCCACATCCTTAACCTTGGTCATCGCCAGCTCTTCGCGCATCTTGCGATTGCGCACGTTCTGATGGAACGCGCTGATCACAGCGGCGGGATGAACGTCAGGGATGTTGTACTGCACCCGGCTGAACCTTTGGATGTACTTGCGCAGGGTTTCCCCTTCCTTCTGGGGGATGATATGCAAATCACTGGCCTGACCATGAGCTTGGTGGCCTCCTGTGAAGGCGCCAACGAACTCATGGCACAGATCCGACCAAGAAGAAATGGAATCTGCCGGCAGGTGCATCAACCAAGACATAGCATTGGGCTTCAGCGCCAGCGGGAAATAATTGGCAAGCACCTTGTCGTCTCGAGCTCCGGCAGCCTGCATCGTGATGGTGTAGATGCTGAGGAACTCGGACGGATGGGTCTTGCCAGTGTACTTCTCACCGACGTACGGCTTGAACGTGTGGTGGGACGACCACTGGAACCGCCGCAGCTCGCGGGTAAAGGCCGGACAGCCCACCTCGTAAGGTAGGCCGCCGGAGCCCCCCTGCGCTGGGTGGTCCATAGCGGGTCCTGCCCGCTTGTCCGACTGGTGGCGTGTATCATGCCGGCGCTCAATAGTGGTTCGAGCATCTTCGTGAGCTCGTTCTCAGAAAACTTGGCGCTGATCGCGGTGGGTCCGCGGGTCGGATGACGCTATAGAGATGTTATCACAAGCATCGTCACGACAGGCCGACGCCCGCGGTGGCTGGCGAGGGGCAGGAGAGTGCACTATGACCGCAGCACCCCCGGTCTTCCCTTCTCTGGCATGTGGCGGCTCGGTGGGGCGCCGGCCCGAGGGCCCCGCCGGTCGCGGGTCATCTTTGTTGGCGACGGCGACGAGGCTCCGGATGGTGGCCCTCCACTCGTCTAACTTCTTCGCAGCGGGAGGGAAGTCGAGGAGCAGTTGCGCGCGCGCCAAAGCTTCTGCTGGCATGGGTTGCGGCGACAGCTGCGTGGACCGTGGCATGCTCCGACTTCTAACCACGTTAGAAGGAGCTCCATCACGACCCAGCGGCTGCGCGCCATTTTGCCAGCACTCCGGCAGGCATGCTGAACTCCTTCATCACGCGGATGACACACATGACTCTTCCACGGCGGTGCCCAGGGTCACCGGCGTGGTAACGCTGCTCGTCGCGCACACCATGGGAAGAGCACGTAGTGGTCGCCGGCGTGGGCGTCTTGGAGGTCGCTGCGCTACCCGGGGGTGGCACAACGACACTCTTGGAGGGCCCCGCGCCGCCTGCGGGGGCCCAGCTCCATCTTTGGATCGAGCGATGTGCGGCCGGTCGTCTGGCGCACGAACGACGCCGCTCGTCAGGCTCTAACTGCCAGGGCGATGCTGGTGCTCGCGGACCGCGGCCCGGGTCCTATCCGCGACTGGCTCGCTGCTTGCCCGCACTAGCACGGGCCGTTCGGCTCCCAACGAGCCGATCGCCGTGGCCGTCTTCTTCTTGGGGGCCATGGTGACGAAGAACTACTAGGCTAACTACTAGACCAGATCCTCACAGTTGCGGCCCCTACCTGGCGCGCCAAAGATGTCGGTGTGGAACGACACCTATGGGATCACAAGAATCCCTACTACGGTTGCCGGGGCGCATGGTTTTGAGAAGAGCCGGATTAGTAATCAACACAAGGATCGTTTACCCAGGTTCGGGCCGCGAGGATGCGTAAAACCCTAGTCCTGCTTTGGTGGATGTATTTCAGAGAGTTCTTGAGCTCTCGAACTAGCTATGGTGAGTGCGTGGTTCGAAAGAGCCGAATCCCTCTCCAGTATGCCATGGGCCTCCTTTTATAGTCGAAAGGGGCTGCCACAGTGGCATACAGGAGGTGGAAAGGCGTACAGTATTGCGAGCTTATCGCTCGTATTACAGGACAAGACGCATTTAATGCGTCGCTGAGGTGTCCTCTAGCTTTATCGGGGATGGGGGCGAGGCCCGTCCCGTCCGTCACCGCTCCTCCTCGCTTCGACACGGGCCCTGGCCAGTGATGCGTGCGGCACCACATAGGAAGGCAGGCAGCTGAGGTGGTGCGGTGGTGGAGCCTTCACGAAGATCAGCATGCCGCCACGCAGGCGCTTGATGAGTTGGCCTGGGGGCTACTGTAAGTGCATCTAGTGCCCCCTAGTGATTTTGGTGTATTGAAGACTTATAGGTTAAGGGACTAATGCATGTGTGAGTGTACACAGGTCTATAAGTCTATGAGGAGTTTAATATTTATAGGAAAAGTCGACCCCTAAAAATGACTATCTTCGACTGAAGATTTTGGTATTTCTGAAGACTTTCATGAAGACTTTGAAAGTGAAGAAATTGGTGTGTCCGTGAAGACTTGATATTCATGCGAGAAATATGAAGCTTGAAGACTTTCGTGTTCATAGTTTTGTTTTTCTCTTTCTTGAGTCATAGGAAACACCGTACTGTTAAAGGGGGTCGAGGAAATACTAAGGAAAAATTTCCATGTGATGCTCAACTCAAAATCCTACACCTACCAATCCCTTCGAGTGAAGCCATTGGAAATCTCATACAGTTCAGTCAATTTCTTCAGTGACAGAGACGAAGTTCTTCTGGTCTCTGAGGAATTTGTCCTGACCGAGGAGTTAGGAATTCGCCAGTGCGGATTGCCTACACAGTGAGGAACATGATAGCCCTGAGGATTTTACTACTCAAAATTCCGACCGTTGTTGTGCTATGCGCCAGCTGTCCCAAAATATCTATCCACCTAACGGTCATATCATTGAAGGGCATTTATGTCTTATCATGTCGGGCTGCTCCCTAGGCTATAAATAGCCGCCCCCTACAACCACTAGCTGGTTGGCTGCTCCGAGAGAAACTGACACTTGTCATTTGAGAGCAACCCATCCTCTGAGGACTTTGAGCGAAAATCATCAAGTGAGGAAAAACCAAAAACCCAAAACCCAAACACCTACAAACCCCAAGTGATTGAGCATCACTGAAGAGATTGATCCTGAGTGGATCCGACGCTTGTTACCTTTGAAGACTGTGCTTCTTCCAGACGGTTAGGCGTCATGGTCTAGAGCATCCAAGAGGAATGTGGATCGCCGAGTGATCAAGTTTGTGAAGGTTTGGAAGTCGCCTGAAGACTTACCACGTGTGATTGGACGAGATCTGTGTGACCTTAGTTCAAGGAGAATACGGTGAGGACTGGGTGTCTTGGACTAAGTGTCCTTGACTGGGTGTCCGGGACTGTGTGTCCTCGAGTTTAAATACTCAGCCACTCCAACCAGACATACAACTGAGACAACAGTTGGAACTAGTCTACCAAATCATTGTCTTCACCAAGCTTACTGGTTCTATTTCCTCAACTCTTTCATTTCCTCATAACTGTGATGTGTGTTTGTTCATATCTGTGTTTGAAGACTTTGACTGAAGACATTCTCAATTCCCTCAGTTCAATTTCTTCAGTCTGTTTGTCTTCATCCTGTGTTATCCTGTGATTACGCTTCCTGTACTCTGTGCCTGTCTTCATTTCATCATGATGACTATGCTTGTATTCTGTCATGTTTACTTTTGAGTACTTATTCCGCTGCTAGTAGTTCTTCGCTAAGGAATTTCCTCACTGGCAAATTCCTCAGTGAAGAATTTCGTAAAAATCGCCTATTCACCCCCCCTCCAGTTGATATAACGCACTTTCAATTGGTATCAGAGCAAGGTACTCCCTTGTTCTGTGTGATTTTGGTTTAACCGCCTGGAGTTTTAGTTATGTCGACCGCAGGTATGATCAAGGTCTCTGTTGGGTGTCCTACCTTCGATGGGACGGACTACCCCTACTGGAAGAATAAAATGCGAATGCATCTTGAAGCAATTGATAACGATCTCTGGTATGTTGTGGAAAATGGTGTTCCCTCAGTCACACCTTCTCTGAATGCCGCCGCTGTGAAGAGATTCAAGCAACTCGACTCTCAAGCGAAGAATATCATATGTGGCCATCTGAGCAAAGGACAGTATGGCAGAGTGAGTGCTTTGGAAACAGCGAAGCTTATCTGGGACAGTTTGTCCAAAGTGAATGAAGGAGTCTCAACTCAGCATGACTCTCGAGTTGATGTTCTTCGCAATCTCTTCAACTGCTTCAAAAGACTCGACAATGAAAATGTTCAACAAACCTTCGATCGCCTCACTGACATCTCAAATGAGCTTCAAGCACTTGGTGCCACTGACATCACCGACCATGAGGTGGTGAAGAAATTGCTGAGATCGCTTGATTCCTCATTTGACACTCTGGCATTGATGATACAAGAACGTGCTGATTACAAGTCACTTGATCCCGCTGATATTCTCGAGAGGCTAAATACTCATGAGTTCCAACTTGCTGAAAAGAGAGATCTCTATGGTTCAAGCTATGGCAGAACATGTGCACTGAAGGCCAAGGCAGTATCTGAGTCCGAAGATGAAGACTCTGGTAGCAGCCTTGGTGATCCTGAAGAACTGAACCATGATCTGGCTCTGCTCGTGAAGAAGTTCCAAAAGTTCTCAAGACGTGGTCGCCTTGGAAGATCCTCAAGGAGCAATGATTCCTCATCCGGTGACTACAAGAAGAGGCTCTGTCACAAATGCAAGAAACCTGGACATTTCATTCAAGATTGTCCTCAGTGGGAAAAGGAATCAAAGAAGAAGAAATACAAGGATTACAGTTCTGATGATGCGAAGAAAAAGAAGAAATCCACAAAATCCTCATCAACAAAATCCTCCAAGCCTTCATATCACAAGAAGAGCATCTCCAAGAAGGCCAGGGCATTCATTGGCAAGGAAATGGACTCTGAGGCTGAATCTGAAGAAAATGAGGAAGAGG
Organism: Triticum urartu; assembly: GCF_003073215.2. Taxonomy (NCBI): domain Eukaryota; kingdom Viridiplantae; phylum Streptophyta; class Magnoliopsida; order Poales; family Poaceae; genus Triticum; species Triticum urartu. The sequence goes on from NC_053024.1 coordinate 482,648,175, forward strand.
AGTCATCTGAGGAGTCCGAATCCGGAGTGGCGAGCCTTGCTCTTGCTACTGCATTCGTCAGCAAGTCTATCTTCAACACTGAAGAAAATGACCTCACCAACAAGGCTGATGAAGGCAATGATGACTATGCTCCCACCTATTGCTTCATGGCAAAGGGTGCCAAGGTACTCAAATATACCTCCTCTGAATCAAGTGAGAATGAATCTGATGAAAACCTTAAACCCAGCTATTCTAAACTTGCTAAGATTGCTATAAAACAACAAAGGGCTTTAGAAAAGGTTCAAAACATGCTAAATAAAAGTGATGATATGTTGGGTAAGAAATGGATCGCACTGAAACTTTGACTGAAAATCTTTAGAGACTTCAGTCCAAGCTTGACAAACTTCAAAGTCATCATAACACTCTCTTATCGGATCATGAGAAGCTTTCTTATGAATTTCTTCAAAGAAAGCAAGACTTTGAGAAGCTAAGAGTGAGTTATGAAGATCTTCAGAAGGAGCGCGATTCATTACTTGCTCAACAAATCAGCGCATCTCAGGAAGAATTTGTTCCTCCATGCTTGAAGTGCATTGAACATGAATCTGCTAATTCTTCACCTGAATGTTAAAATGCTGCTAATGTTTCAAATTCTTCACATGCCTCTGCTATCACTAATTCCTCATTTGAGGACATTGCTAGTATCACTGACAATGCAAGGCTGAAGGAATTGTACACGACAGGCATGTACAAAATCCTCAAAGGGCATCAGGCTCTTTGTGATGTGCTTAAAAAGCAGATCCTCAACAGGAACCCTAGGAAAGAGGGTATCGCCTTTGAGAGGAAACTCAATGCTGATGGTACATATTGGAAGCCTGAGCAGTACCCCAAAACTACATGGGTTGCTGGAAAGGGACCTCCAGTTGATCCATCTAACTTATCTGGATTTGCATGTGAATCTCCTCATTCTGATGATGAGTCAATTGACTCCAACTATAAGCTATTCAAAAATCAGAATGGTGAAGTATTTGCTAGATATATTGGCACTAACTGCAGGAACGGCTCCCCTATGAAGAAAATCTGGGTTGCCAAAAGATTCTTGATAATCTTCAAGTGAATGTCATCATGACGCCACCTGTGAAGAATAGGAACCCCAGATCAAATTCTTCATATGGACCAAATTCCTCATATGGAGCAGAGTCCTCATATGAACATCATCGTGCTAACCCGTCTGTTTCGCAGGGAAGATCTAAGGATTATGGATATGTGCATTATTCTTCAAATCATTATGTCCATAAGTCCTCGAAGAATTTCTCTGCATACTCTTATGCTTACTCTAACCCCTCTTATGTGAGACGAAATGGACTGGCTTCTATGCCATCCTTCTCGTATGGAGCTCGCGGAATGATGAACTCTTTGCCACCCCTTCAGATGTGGGTGGTGAAGAAAAAGAACTAATCTCTTCTGCAGGGTCAGGTCTCCAGACGCACATAATCGTCTGAAGAATTTGCTGGAGACCTGAGCATGCCTGATAGGACGCAGGCTAATCATGAAGACATGAACTATCATTTTTCACGTCCTCATATTAAGTTATTAGCTCTTTTACTTGATGAAATTGATATGATGAATTGATGTCATATTCTTCACTGATGAAGTATATGAGTTTGTAAGTTGCACTAATTCATCTGCAGGATGATCAACCCAAAGCCACTAAGTGGGTCCTCGATAGTGGATGTACAAACCACATGACTGGTGACAAGAATCTATTGATGGATGATCCATTATCTCCGTCGCATCTGAAGCATATCATCTTTGCTGACAAAGGCAAAAGTTGGGTATTGGGTCTAGGTAAGGTTGCGATTACAAAGGATCGACACATGGATAAAGTCATGCTTGTTGAGTCCTTAGGATACAACCTTATGTCTGTCTCAATGCTTTGTGATCTTGATATGGTTATTGTCTTTGGCAAGTACCGTTGTGTTGTGGTTATGGAAGCTGACAATTCCAAAGTCTTTGAAGGCTTTAGGAGAGGAGACCTGTATATTGTTGATTTCTCTACAGGACCACAACCAGCCGTGTGCTTACTTACAAAAGCTTCAGAAGGCTGGCTCTGGCATCGACGACTTGGTCATGCAGGCATGAGGAATTTGCACACGCTTGCGAATAAGAAGCATGTCACTGGCATAGAGAATGTCAAATTCCTCAAGGATCACCTATGCGGAGCCTGTGAAGCTGGGAAGATGACCAAGGCCAAGCATCCAGCGAAGACTATCATGACCACCACTCGCCCATTTGAATTGCTTCACATGGATCTCTTTGATCCTAATCATTATTCTGCTATCTCAAATGAAGCATCTCAATATGGCTTCGTTATTGTTGATGATTATTCTCGCTACACATGGGTACACCTTGTTACTTACAAACATGAAGTGCAGGAAGTCTTCAAATGATTTTCCTCGAGGGCTTCAACCAACTTTGGTGTGAAGATCAAGCACATCAGAAGTGACAATGGCACTGAGTTCAAGAATTCTGGTCTCGATGACTATCTTGATGAACTTGGTATTACTCATGAGTTATCTGCTCCTTACATTCCTCAGCAGAATGGCGTCGTGGAGCACAAGAACATGACTCTTGCTAAGATGGCTCGCACTATGCTTGATGAATACAAAATGCCTCGTCGTTTCTGGATTGAGGCAATTGATACTGCGTGCCACATCATCAACAGAGTATATCTTCACAAATTCTTCAAAAAGACTGCCTATGAACTCCTCAGTGATAAGAAACCCAATGTAAGTTATTTCAAAGTCTTCGGTGCTAAATGTTGGATTAGAGATCCTCATCACAACTCAAAATTTGCACTGAAAGCACATGAAGGTTTTATGCTTGGTTACGGAAAGGACTCACACACCTACAGAGTCTTCAACAACGTTCTTCACAAAGTTGTTGAAACTGTAGATGTGCGGTTCGATGAAACTAATGGCTCGCAAAGAGAGCACCTACCTACTGTGATAGATGAACCAGCACCTGAGGGAACTATCAAGTTCAAGGCCACTGGGGATGTCATTCCTACTGAAGAATCTGCTGAAGAATTCATTCTAGAACATGAAGAACGTCGAGCTAATGCACCTGAAGAAAATGCTGAAGAAAATGGTGCTGAAGAAAACGCTGATCAAACTCTTCAACGACAACCAGCTCATCCTCGCATTGCAAAAGAAGTGCAAGTTGAAAAGATCATCAATGACATCAAAGCGCCAGGTCCTCTCACACGCTCAAAAGCTTCACATTTGTCTAACTTTTGTGGGCAGTATGCTTTTGTCTCTATTACAGAGCCCACTAAGGTAGATGAAGCATTTCTGGAGCCTTAGTGGATTCAGGCTATGCAAGAAGAATTACATCAGTTCGAGCTCAACAATGTCTGGGAACTGGTCAAACGTCCAGATCCTCGCAAGCACAATATCATCGACACAAAGTGGATCTACCGCAACAAGCAAGATGAAAATGGCCTTGTGGTGAGGAATAAGGCACGGCTTGTAGCTCAAGGCTACACACAGGTTGAAGGAATTGATTTCGATGAAACTTTTGCTAGACTTGAGGCTATTTGCATATTACTTGCTTATGCTAACCATCATGGTATCACTCTATATCAAATGGATGTGAAAAGTGCATTCCTCAATGGTAAGCTTGAGGAAGAAGTATATGTTGCTCAACCCCCAGGTTTTGAAGATCCAAAGAATCCTGACAAAGTCTTCAGAATCAACAAGGCCCTCTATGGCCTCAAGCAGGCCCCACGGGCCTAGTATGATACTTTGAAGGAACTCTTCATGAAGAAAGGCTTCAAACCCGGTTCACTCGACCCTACTCTTTTCACTAAATCTTATGATGGTGAATTGTTTGTGTGCCAAGTATATGTTGATGATATTATCTTTGGCTGTACTGACCAACGTTATAGTGATGAATTTGCCTATATGATGAGTGAAGAATACCAAATGTCTAGGATGGGAGAGTTGAAATTCTTCTTAGGTCTTCAAATTCGTCAACAACACAATGGCATATTCATATCTCAGGAGAAATACCTCAAGGATGTACTGAGGAAATTCGGCATGCAAGATTACAAAGGCGTCAAAATTCCTATGCCCACAAATGGCCATCTGTACACTGATGAAAATGGTATTGACTTCGATCATAAGGTATACCGCTCCATGATAGGTTCCTTATTATACTTATGTGCATCTAGGCCAGATATAATGCTTAGTGTTTGCATGTGTGCCCGATTTCAAGCTGCACCGAAGGAATCACACCATAAGGCTGTGAAGCATATTCTTCGATATCTAGCTCACACACCAACACTTGGATTATGGTACCCCAAGGGCTCGGCTTTTGATCTTGTTGGATATTCTGACTCTGACTATGCTGGTGATCGTGTGGATCGCAAGTCAACATCTGGTACATGTCATTTCCTCGGACGATTTTTGGTCTGTTGGTCCTCGAAGAAACAGAACTGCGTATCACTATCTACTGCTGAAGCTGAGTACATTGCCGTTGGTTCTTGCTGTGCCCAATTGCTATGGATGAAGCAAACTCTTAAGGACTACGGCGTCAACATGAAGAATGTGCCTCTCTTCTGTGACAATGAGAGTGCCATCAAGATTGCTCACAACCCAGTTCAGCACTCGAAGACAAAGCACATTCAGATTCTTCATCATTTTCTTCGTGATCATGTGTTGAAGGGCGACATTTCTATTGAGCATGTGAAGACTAAAGAACAGCTAGCCGATATCTTCACAAAGCCCTTGGATGAGAAGAGATTTAGCAAGTTGCGGTGTGAGCTAAATATCCTAGAATCTTCGAATGTTCTGTGAAAAGGACACTCATCCTAACACTTATGCAAATTGATGACTTAGATGTGCAACACATGAAGAAACGTTTTACTTCAATCAATGAAGAATAACACTCTTAGTGTGAAGAAATTAATGAAGAATTTGATTCTCAGAACCCTACGATAATTGTACACGGTGTCTGAAATCATCATTCCTATACGGTGGGTCACGCCACCACCAAAAGTTGAAATTCCTCAAATTATTCATATTATTCAACTTTGCATAGTCTTCACTGGTTCCGTCGTTTTTCTTCATTGGCTATATATATATGAGTTTATGTCCTCTACAGCATTCACTTATTGCTATTTCTTCAAGTTGGTTTTCTGCTAAGTGAATGTGATCGGACCCTTCCCCTCTATGCTATACTCAACCCAATCTGTTCACAAATTCTTCATGTGCGTTCTATTTGAAACTCGTTCAAAATCTTCATTGTGTCCTTGTCAGCTGAAGAAATTGCGAACGAAACTTTAAAACCTATCTTATCGAAATTTTCGGTCTTGCCGCTCAAACAATTCTGCATCCCTCGACACACTTATCCACTCACCCACGATCTAACACGATCTCCACCTCTCACTACGTGGGTGACACATGTCATGCAAATGAGAAGGGCTAGGGGCACGTTCGTCCAATTTCTTCGGGCGAGCAGTTTTTCACCGTGGTTATAAATACCCCTCCTTCCCTTCCTCACTTCTTTTACCCCGCTCGACCTCTCTCTCTCCGGCTCGAGCTTCTCAAACCCTAGCGCCGTCGCTACTTCATCGCCGCCGGTGAGGAAGAGCTTCACTGCCTCGACCTCGTCACCGACGTACTCGCGCCGACCGCAGACATCTTCACTCCGCTGCCGCCGTAGCCGTCTTCCTCTGCCAAGTTAGGGCGTGGAAGATCTGCATAGATGAACTTCACCTCTCCTCACTCCAGTTCGTCGTGTTCTTCGTCCAGGGTAAATAAAAGTTACTTTTATTGCCCTCATTGATTCGAATGATTATCTACAAAATCTTCAAAAGTGTTTTTCTTCATATCTTCACACACTGAACACCTCACAAGTCATCCGTTCTTGATTTGTTTCTCTAAGCATCATTTTTCTTCAAGATTCCTCAATTGTGTGGATCTTTGATCTATACAACTCTGGAACCTAAGACAAAGAACGCTTAGTGAAAATCTTCAAGACTCATCTGGTCAACTTCCTCAAACCTGTTCATTTTGAAAAACCTTCTGAGAACGCATATGACCTCTCCAAATTCCTCGCAACTATACTCTATTCACAGGTACACATGTCAGCTGCTGAATCACTAGGTTCTCATCAACTTAACTCATTTGCAGCGTTCCTCGAAGAAAAGTTGGATACTTCTTCAGAGAATTCGATTGTTCAAATTCCTCAACTGAAGAAAATGGCTGATGGTAAAAGGCCACAGAAGGGAGGAAAGAGGCCTGAGGTAAATACAGCGTTTGAGATCTCTGATGACATATATGCTGGGTACTGCACACCTACTGAGGAAACCAAGAATGAGCGCAAAGTGCGCATTCAGAAGATAGAGAGGAGATGGGCAAGAGAATGGAGGGAGTACAGATATGTCACTCCTAAGTACATGAAGAAATTCGCACTCAATCCTCCATGCCCAAGAGCACCACTGGCACCTGGCCAAATTGCTGATCCCACCAGCCTCAAGCGAGGTGAGGACTATCCTGATGAATGGGCCAGGTGCCAAGGCAAGTTGGCTAAGCAAGCCAAAGAAGCAGTGAGGAAATTCAATGAAGACTCTGCTGCTGCCTCTGCTGAGGTCCTTGCTGTCAAGCCAAAGAAGGCTATTTCAAAGAAGCCTGCGCGCAAGCCAAGTGCTTCCTCAGCAATGCCCTCACGGCCAGAATCATCAAAGCCCTCACGGCCAATCCCTCATGCTGCTCCTATTCCTCCAAAGTCCTCAGCTCCTCTGCCAAAGCCTTCAGCTGTCCCGACCAAATCCTCAGCACCTGTGCATCTCGCTTCGTGCCAAAGGACTGTCGGCATCTCCATTGCCTCAGGTGTCTCAGCTAGTTCCTCAGCTGCACCAAGTTCCTCAGCTGGCCCCTCACTGCTCAAGACAAAGGCCACTGCTGGACGAGGTCCACGCCCAAGTCCTCAAAAGAAGCAAGTCGCTTTCCAAGTGTCATCTGATGAAGACGAAGCTGATGATGATGAACTTGCAGAAATCATCAGAGACAGGCAAGTCAGGGCCGCTAGAGCCAAAGGATCAGAGGTGCCACTGCTTTTGGATCCCAAGCTGATCCTCGACTACATTGATGATTGGCACAAGGACCCCAACACTCCCTTGCCTGACTTCAAGCTGACTCCTGGCCAAAGTCACATGCTGACCCACTTCATTCAAGAAGAAAAGTGGAAATTTGAGAAGGCCAGGCAGATTAAGAAAGCGCAGTACAAGAAAGAGCGCTATCTGAAGAAAAACATTATCTCTATGACAACTGAAGAACTTGTCACTACTCAGACTGAGATTAAGAAACTCAGTGATGACTTTGAAGCATATCGCGCTGATTGGCTTGGAGCCAAGGTTCGTTTTGTGAAACTTGCAGATAGCATCACTTCCAATGTTGCAGCCCCAACGCAATAGGAAATTCCTCAGGCTGAAGCATCTGCTCAGCCTACTGAAGAAAATGCCAGCACCGCTGATGACAATCAGGCTGCTGAAGATAATGTGAGTTCCAGGGATGATGACTGCATTCCAGCCGCTGAAGAAATTGCCAGGGCACCCACTAGTGGTGTGCCTGAAGAAACTGAAGAACTCGGGGCAACTGCATCAGTTGTGCCTGAAGAAAATCAACTAGATTCCTCAGCTGCTCCTGCACCAACTTCACCTCCAATCCTTCCATCTGCATCAGATGTGAAGAAGACCAAGGCTGCAGAGCGTGCTGCAGTGAAGAAAAGGAAAGCATCAGCTGCTTCAGATTCTTCAGCTCCGAAGAAAATGAAGCCTATGACAAGTTCATTTGCTAATCCGATTGATGTTGTTCCCATCTCAACCAGGCCATCAAAGGACCTTGTTCCTTTTGATGAAGAATATGTAATCCCCAACGGATCTGATGAAGAAACTCATTCTGCTGCTTCGTCTGAACCATTGGATGAAGAAATTGAAGTGGATGCGATACCTTTAACACCTATCATCTCCTCGCCTGTGCCTCAGTTCACAGCTGAAGAGGCTGGCGTTGAAGAAATGGAAGATGATGATGTGGACATTGGCTGCTCCACACCCGTAATCAGTGATGAATTCTGGGAAAGTCGGCATCCAAACTCTCCAATGTTCACTCCTCTACAGCAAATTCCTCAGTCCCCCAGACAAACTGTTCACATGGGCTCTGAAGAAACTCATCCCACTGCATCTGTCCATGAGGAAATTCCAGCCACTAGCGCTGATGAAACTGCTGCTGCTGAACAACCAACTACGCAGACTGCCACTGAGGAGGAACCAGAAATTCCTCAGCCTGAAGAACCTGCGATTGAGATTCCTAAGGTCGTGATGCAACTCACTGACACTCCTCTGCCGAAGCCAAAGGATTCATTCTCACGCAAGCAGAAGTTCAAGGCTGATGATTTCTTCGGCGAGCACGTATTCTTCGAAGATTACAACCCATATGACTCTGCTCGCATTAGGAAGAGGCGTTTCTGGACTGCTAGTCAAGCCAATTTCTATTCCTCAGTGTTGTTCAACAAGGAGAAGATTTTCTACCATGAGCATATTCCTCACGTGGATATGGAATCTCTGTCGTGCTTCACACCAGTCCTTAGTGTTCTTCACGACGCTGGGCTGCTCAACTTTTGCTCTGACATCTGCGATTGGAATGAAGAACTGATTCTTCAATTCTATGCAACGCTGCACATCACCGGAGATGCTGAAGATGTGAATTCATGGGTGCTGGACTGGATGTCTGAAAACACTCACTACACTGCACCAGCCTCTGAATTGCTTCGTGCTCTACCATTCAGTCCTCCCCTTGAAGAAGCTCGCTGCATCTACAGTGAACCTGAGCTCACACATCATTACATGCAGGTGCTGATGAAACCTTTGAAGCCAGGTCAAGCACCAAGAACCAAATTCCTCGTGAAGGAATTATTGTACGTGCCCAGAACTGTCTATCGTATTCTTACGAGGACAATTAGTCCTATCAAAGGCCACGGCTCATCTGATGAGGAAATTGTTGGCATCATGAAGAATCGGGTATTCAACATCATTCATGGCATTCCTGTCAATTATCACGATTTCTTCATGAGGACTATGGCCAATGTTGCACTGTCTCCGTTTGAGGTGAAGCCTTATGCACCTTGGATTATGAGATTCCTCAGGACAAGGTCTTCACTCAACTACAAAGCAGATTTCCAGAATCACCTCAGCTACTTGCCCCCAATTGAAGTCCTCAAGCAGACATATTCCTCAGTTGATGGAAAGGGCAAGGCACCAGCTGTAATTGATGAAGGCATTCGTCCATTGGATGGTCAGTTTCACAAAGCTGCATCTTATTCCACCAATGATGACTCTGCCACACATGACTCTGCCAATGCACCCAAGTCCACTCCTCAAGCCACTGCTCCGCGCGTGATGACTGACCGTGAACTTCTGCTTAGTCTTCATCAGAAGGTGGATCGAAATCACAAATGGGTTAAGCGTCAGTTTGGTTCACTTCTTCACAACATGACTGCCACACACAATGCAGTGAAGAAAAACCACTACTACCTCCATCAAGTCTTCGGTCGCACCTGGGCAATCCTGTCACATCTGTATGGTGAAGAAGATCTGAAGAACATGGGTCTTAATGAAGATTTTGACTGGTCTGCACCTCCACCGAAGAAATTCAAGAAGGTCAAGGTTCCTTCTCTGGTGGCCAGCTCATATTCTTCATCGCGCGACACTGATGAACATGAAGATTTGGACGACACTGCGGCAGGCCCTACATCAACAAACGACCCCAACAATGCTGGCGCTCCTTCATCAACATGATTATCTTCAGGGGCGTTAGTCCTCATTTTCGATCCTTTTGGTCATTCAATGACAAAGGGGGAGAAACTCGAGTTAGTCTTCAAGCGGGTCTACTATACGGGCGTTTTTTTGCTAAGTTACAACTCTCGTTCTTCTGAAACTTTATTGGATCGAGTTGTAATCTTAAACCCGATGGTGCTCTGATACTTTTGATGCACTGTGCTCTGATACTTTTGATGCATTGTGCTCTGATACTCTTGATGCACTATTCTGCATGCTTATTCCTTGTTAATATTATTGCACGCATGCTAAATTTCATCAGGCACCATATTTCATCATGCATTTCAAATTCTTCATATTATATGTTAAATGCATGTATGAATTACAAGATATAGGGGGAGATCTCCATGATTCAACTCTTCAAGTGTGCATTGCTTCAAAAGCAAATTCCTCACTATGCACATCTTCAGGGGGAGTTCTTTTATATCTTGCAATCAAATTCCTCAATATCAGTATTTACACTTCATATGTTTATCCCCGTTGAAAACTTAACCTATATTGTCATCAATCACCAAAAAGGGGGAGATTGTAAGTGCATCTAGTGCCCCTTAGTGATTTTGGTGTATTGAAGACTTATAGGTTAAGGGACTAATGCGTGTGTGAGTGTACACAGGTCTATAAGTCTATGAGGAGTTTGATATTTACAGGAAAAGTCGACCCCTAAAAATGAATATCTTCGACTGAAGATTTTGGTATTTCTGAAGACTTTCATGAAGACTTTGAAAGTGAAGAAATTGGTGTGTCCGTGAAGACTTGATATTCATGCGAGAAATATGAAGCTTGAAGAGATTTTCGACGTTTTCATACGTTTCGTTGTTCTCTTCTGTGAGTCACTTAGGTAAAGCAGCGTCTACATGTTAAGCGAGTCTGAGTGTAAATATAGCGTTAAGGGAATATATAATTTCCCATGGTGTTGCTCATCTCAACATCCTAACAGCCTTACGCAATCCCTTCGAGCGTGAATGCCATTCACCACACCCGGAGACTCTCCATACAGTTTAGTTCATTTGTTCTCACGCCTGAAGCATCGACAGAGTCATCGCTGCACTCGAGTATTCTTCGAGTTAATTTTTGGTTCGATGATCTTGACGGAGTTAAAGAAGTTCCCATGCCGCGTGATTTGATCCCTTTACTATCTTCGTTGCAGGAAACACTGCATTACTCAGTTCTCCTGAGCGATTTGCCTTACCTCTCTAAATATCCGACCGTCTCCTGCCTCGGCAGTATCTGTCTCCACATGATCCGCCTAATAATCGATCACTAGCTGCGCACCTAACTCGGTCATATTCATTGAAGGGACAGCTTCTACTAATGCTCTAATCCATTTCGCCAGTGTGGCAGTCTAGCCATATCTCGACTAGTGTATAAGTGCCTACCGCTACAAGACCACTGAGCTGCGTCAACTTGTCTTCCGTTAGTACGCAACCACTGTATACACTTGCCTTCCATCTGGAGAGCCACTCTGTGTAGTTCACCGCCGAGACGCTTTAGATTAAACTCTCACTGCAAACGATTGTATGCTGTAACAACCTCAAAAACTTATATATGTATATTCACTCTCAACCCAAGCTGATTGAATGCATACCATATGTATCAAAGAGATTGATCCTGAGTGGATCCGACGCTTGTTACCTTTTGAAGACTGTGCTTCTTCCAGACGGTTAGGCGTCATGGTCTAGAGCATCCAAGAGGAATTGTGGATCGCCGAGTGACCAAGTTTGTGAAGGTTTGGAAGTCGCCTGAAGACTTACCACGAGTGATTGGACGAGGTCTGTGTGACCTTAGTTCAAGGAGAATACGGTGAGGACTGGTGTCTTGGACTAAGTGTCCTTGACTGGGCCGGGACTGTGTGTCCTCGAGTTTAAATACTCAGCCGCTCCAACCAGACGTACAACTGAGACAGCAGTTGGAACTGGTCTACCAAATCATTGTCTTCACCAAGCTTACTGGTTCTATTCCTCAACTCTTTCATTTCCTCATAACTGTGTTGTGTGTTTGTTCATATCTGTGTTTGAAGACTTTGACTGAAGACTTTCTCAATTTCCTCAGTTCAATTTCTTCAGTCTGTTTGTCTTCATCCTGTGTTATCCTGTGATTACGCTTCCTGTACTCTGTGCCTGTCTTCATTTCATCATGATGACTATGCTTGTATTCTGTTATGTTTACTTTTGAGTACTTATTCCGCTGCTAGTAGTTCTTCGCTAAGGAATTTCCTCATCGGCAAATTCCTCAGTGAAGAATTTCGTAAAAATCGCCTATTCACCCCTCGTCTAGTCGATATAACGCACTTTCACCATGCAACGGATGCACTAGAGCTATAAATGTATGAAAGCTCAACAAAAGAAACTAAGTGGGTGTGCATCCAACTTGCTTGCTCATGAAGACCTAGGGCATTTGAGGAAGCCCATCGTTGGAATATACAAGCCAAGTTCTATAATGAAAAATTCCCACTAGTATATGAAAGTGAAAACAAGAGACTCTCTATCATGAAGATCATGGTGCTACTTTGAAGCACAAGTGTGGTAAAAGGATAGTAACATTGTCCCTTCTCTCTTTTTCTCTCATTTTTGGCCTTCTCTTTTTTTATGGCCTTTCTTTTTTTGGCCTTCTTTTTTTATGGCCTTTTTTCCTCACTTGGGACAATGCTCTAATAATGATGATCATCACACTTCTATTTATTTACAACTCAATGATTACAACTCGATACTAGAACAAAGATGACTCTATATGAATGCCTCCGGCGGTGTACCGGGATATGCAATGAACCAAGAGTGACATGTATGAAAGAATTATGAATGGTGGCTTTGCCACAAATACTATGTCAACTACATGATCATGCTAAGCAATATGACAATGATGAATGTGTCATGATGAACGGAATGGTGGAAATATGCCATAGAGGCAATAATAAATAATTATTATTATATTTCCTTGTTCATGATAATCGTTTATTATCCATGCTAGAATTGTATTGATAGGAAACTCAATACATGTGTGGATACATAAACAACACCATGTCCCTAGTAAGCCTCTAGTTGACTAGCTCGTTGATCAATAGATGGTTATGGTTTCCTAACCATGGACATTGGATGTTTGATAACGGGATCACATCATTAGGAGAATGATGTGATGGACAAGACCCAATCCTAAGCCTAGCAGATCGTGTAGTTCGTATGCTAAAGCTTTTCTAATGTCAAGTATCATTTCCTTAGACCATGAGATTGTGCAACTCCCGGATACCGTAGGAATGCTTTGGGTGTATCAAACGTCACAACGTAACTGGGTGACTATAAAGGTGCTACAGGTATCTCCGAAAGTGTCTGTTGGGTTGGCACGAATCGAGACTGGGATTTGTCACTCCGTAGTAACGGAGAGGTATCTCTGGGCCCACTCGGTAGGACATCATCATATGCGCAATGTGACCAAGGAGTTGATCCACGGGATCATGCATTACGGTACGAGTAAAGTGACTTGCCGGTAACGAGATTGAACGAGGTATTGGGATACCGACGATCAGATCTCCGGCGAGTAACATACCGATTGACAAAGGGAATTGTATACGGGGTTGCTTGAATCCTCGACATCGTGGTTCATCCGATGAGATCATCGAGGAGCATGTGGGAACCAACATGGGTATCCAGATCCCGCTGTTGGTTATTGACCGGAGAGCGATCTCGGTCATGTCTACATGTCTCCCGAACCCGTAGGGTCTACACACTTAAGGTTCGGTGACGCTAGGGTTGTAGGGATATGTTTATGCAGTAACCCGAATGTTGTTCGGATTCCCGGATGAGATCCCGGACGTCACGAGGAGTTCCGGAATGGTCCGGAGGTAAAGAATTATATATAGGAAGTGCTATTTCGGCCATCGGGACAAGTTTCGGGGTCACCGGTATTGTACCGGGACCACCGGAAGGGTTCCAGGGGTCCACCGGGTGGGACCACCTATCCCGGAGGGCCCCATGGGCTGAAGTGGGAAGGGATCCAGCCCAAAGTGGGCTGGGGCGCCACTTCCCCCTACGGCCCATGCGCCTAGGGTGGGGGAAACCCTAAAGGAAGAGTCCTAGAAGGGGAAGGCACCTCCTAGGTGCCTTGGGGAGGAGGGATTCCTCCCTTGGCCGCCCCCCCTAGGAGATTGCATCTCCTAGGGCCGGCGCCCCCCTAGGCTCCCTATATATAGTGGGGAAAAGAGGGCCTCTCAACCCACGCCTTTGGTGCCTCCCTCTCCCTCTCCAACACATCCTCCTCCTCGATAGAGCTTAGCGAAGCCCTGCCGGAGTACTGCAGCTCCACCACCACCACGCCGTCGTGCTGCTTTTGGAGCCATCTTCCTCAACCTCTCCTTCCCCCTTGCTAGATCAAGAAGAAGGAGACGTTATGCTGACCGTACGTGTGTTGAACGTGGAGGTGCCGTCCGTTCGGCGCTAGGATCTCCGGTGATTTGGATCACGTCGAGTACGCCTTCCTCATCCCCGTTCTTTGAACGCTTCTACGCGTGATCTACAAAGGTATGTAGATACAATCCAATCACTCGTTGCTAGATGAACTCCTAGATGGATCTTGGTGAAACCGTAGGAAAATTTTTGTTTTCTGCAACGTTCCCCAACAGTGGCATCATGAGCTAGGTCTATGCGTAGTTCTCTTGCACGAGTAGAACACAATTTGTTGTGGGCGTTGATGTTGTCAACTTTCTTGCCGCTACTAGTCTTATCTTGTTTCAACGGTATTGTGGGATGAAGCGGCCCGGACCAACCTTACACATACGCTTACGTGAGACCGGTTCCACCGACTAACATGCACTAGTTGCATAAGGTGGCTGGCGGGTGTCTGTCTCTCCCACTTTAGTTGGAGCGGATTCGATGAAAAGGGTCCTTATGAAGGGTAAATAGAAGTTGACAAATCACGTTGTGGCTTTCACGTAGGTAAGAAAACGTTCTTGCTAGAACCCTACTTCAGCCACGTAAAACATGCAACAACAATTAGAGGACGTCTAACTTGTTTTTGCAGCAAGTGCTTTGTGATATGATAAGGCCAAAGTTGTGATGAATGATGAATGATATATATGTGATGTATGAGATGTTCATGCTATTGTAATAGGAATCACGACTTGCATGTCGATGAGTATGACAACCGGCAGGAGCCATAGGAGTTGTCTTTATTTTTTGTATGACCTGCGTGTCATTGAGAAACGCCATGTAAATTACTTTACTTTATTGCTAAACGCGTTAGCCATAGTAGTAGAAGTAATAGTTGGCGAGCAACTTCATGGAGACACGATGATGGAGATCATGATGATGGAGATCATGGTGTCATGCCGGTGACAAGATGATCATGGAGCCCCAAGATGGAGATCAAAGGAGCTATGTGATATTGGCCATATCATGTCACTATTATTATTTGATTGCATGTGATGTTTATCATGTTTTTGCATCTTGTTTACTTAGAACGACGGTAGTAAATAAGATGATCCCTCATAATAATTTCAAGAAAGTGTTCCCCCTAACTGTGCACCGTTGCGACAGTTCGTTGTTTCGAAGCACCACGTGATGATCGGGTGTGATAGATTCTAACATTCACATACAACGGGTGTAAGACAGATTTACACATGCAAACACTTAGGTTGACTTGACGAGCCTAGCATGTACAGACATGGCCTCGGAACACAGAAGACCGAAAGGTCGAGCATGAGTCGTATAGAAGATACGATCAACATGAAGATGTTCACCGATGTTGACTAGTCCGTCTCACGTGATGATCGGACACGGCCTAGTTAACTCGGATCATGTTATACTTAGATGACTGGAGGGATGTCTATCTGAGTGGGAGTTCATTATAATTTGATTAGATGAACTTAATTATCATGAACTTAGTCTAAATATTTTACAATATGTCTTGTAGATCAAATGGCCAATGTAGTCCTCAACTTCAACGCGTTCCTAGAGAAAACCAAGCTGAAAGACGATGGCAGCAACTACACGGACTGGGTCCAGAACCTGAGGATCATCCTCATAGCTGCCAAGAAAGATTATGTCCTACAAGCACCGCTAGGTGATGCACCTGTTCTCCCTATAGAACAAGACGTTATGAACGCTTGGCAGGCACATACCGATGACTACTCCCTCATTCAGTGCGGCATGCTTTACAGCTTAGATCCGGGGCTCCAAAAGTGTTTTGAGAGACACGGAGCATATGAGATGTTCGAAGAGCTGAAAATGGTATTCCAAGCTCATGCCCGGGTCGAGAGATATGAAGTCTCTGACAAATTCTTCAGCTGTAAGATGGAGGAAAATAGTTCTGTCAGTGAGCACATACTCACAATGTCTGGGTTACATAACTGCTTGACTCAGCTGGGAGTTAATCTCCCGGATGACGCGGTCATTGACAGAATCCTTTAGTCGCTTCCACCGAGCTACAAGAGCTTTGTGATGAACTTCAATATGCAGGGGATGGAAAAGACCATTCCTGAAGTATTTGCAATGCTGAAATCAGCAGAGGTAGAAGTCAAAAAGGAACATCAAGTGTTGATGGTGAATAAAACCACTAAGTTCAAGAAAGGCAAGGGTAAGAAAACCTTCAAGAAGGACGGCAAGGGAGTTGCCGCGCCCGGCAAGCAAGCTGCCGGGAAGAAGCCAAAGAATGGACCCAAGCCCGAGACTGAGTGCTTTTATTGCAAGGAAAGTGGTCACTGGAAGCGGAACTGCCCCAAATACTTAGCGGACAAGAAGGCCGGCAAAACGAAAGGTATATGTGATATACATGTAATTGATGTGTACCTTACCAGTACTCGTAGTAGCTCCTGGGTATTTGATACCGGTGCGGTTGCTCACATTTGTAACTCAAAACAGGAGCTGCGGAATAAGCGGAGACTGGCGAAGGACGAGGTGACGATGCGCGTCGGGAATGGTTCCAAGGTCGATGTGATCGCCGTCGGCACGCTAACTCTACATTTACCTACGGGATTAGTTTTGAACCTCAATAATTGTTATTTGGTGCCAAGTTTGAGCATGAACATTGTATCAAGGATCTCGTTTAATTCGAGATGGCTACTCATTTAAATCCGAGAATAATGGTTGTTCTATTTATATGAGAGATATGTTTTATGGTCATGCTCCGATGGTGAATGGTTTATTCTTAATGAATCTCGAGCGTAATGCTACACATATTCATAGTGTGAATACCAAAAGATGTAAGGTTGATAATGATAGTCCCACATACTTGTGGCACTGCCGCCTTGGTCACATAGGTGTCAAACGCATGAAGAAGCTCCATGCAGATGGACTTTTAGAGTCTCTTGATTACGAATCATTTGACACGTGCGAACCATGCCTCATGGGTAAAATGACCAAGACTCCGTTCTCAGGAACAATGGAGCGAGCAACCAACTTATTGAAATCATACATACTGATGTGTGCGGTCCAATGAGTGTTGAGGCTCGCGGTGGCTATCGTTATGTTCTCACCCTCACTGATGACTTGAGTAGATATGGGTATGTCTACTTAATGAAACACAAGTCTGAGACCTTTGAAAAGTTCAAGGAATTTCAGAGTGAGGTTGAGAATCAACGTGACAGGAAAATCAAGTTCTTGCGATCAGATCGTGGGGGAGAATACTTGAGTCACGAATTTGGCACACACTTAAGAAAATGTGGAATAGTTTCACAACTCACGCCGCCTGGAACACCTCAGCGTAATGGTGTGTCCGAACGTCGTAATCGCACTCTATTAGATATGGTGCGATCTATGATGTCTCTTACCGATTTACCGCTATCATTTTGGGGCTATGCTTTAGAGACTGCCGCATTCACTTTAAATAGGGCTCCATCGAAATCCGTTGAGACGACACCGTATGAATTATGGTTTGGGAAGAAACCTAAGCTGTCGTTTCTAAAAGTTTGGGGATGCGATGCTTATGTCAAGAAACTTCAACCTGAAAAGCTCGAACCCAAGTCGGAAAAATGCGTCTTCATAGGATACCCTAAGGAAACCATTGGGTATACCTTCTACCTCAGATCCGAAGGCAAGATCTTCGTTGCCAAGAATGGATCCTTTCTAGAGAAGGAGTTTCTCTCGAAAGAAGTAAGTGGGAGGAAAGTAGAGCTTGATGAAGTACTGCCTCTTGAAGCAGAGAGTGGCGCAGCTCAGGAAAATGTTCCTGTGGTGCCTGCACCGATTAGAGAGGAAGTTAATGATGATGATCAAGATACTTCGGATCAAGCTCCTACTGAACTTCGTAGGTCCACAAGGACACGTTCCGCACCAGAGTGGTACGGCAACCCTGTCTTGGAAATCATGTTGTTAGACAACGGTGAACCTTCGAACTATGAAGAAGCGATGGCGGGCCCAGATTCCGACAAATGGCTGGAAGCCATGAAATCCGAGATAGGATCCATGTATGAAAACGAAGTATGGACTTTGACTGACTTGCCCGTTGATCGGCGAGCCATAGAAAATAAATGGATCTTTAAGAAGAAGACGGACGCGGATGGTAATGTGACCATCTATAAAGCTCGGCTTGTCGCTAAGGGTTATCGTCAAGTTCAAGGGGTTGACTACGATGAGATTTTCTCACCCGTAGCGAAGCTGAAGTCCGTCCGAATCATGTTAGCAATTGCCGCATTCTATGATTATGAAATATGGCAAATGGACGTCAAAACGGCATTCCTTAATGGTTTCCTTAAGGAAGAATTGTATATGATGCAGCCGGAAGGTTTTATCGATCCTAAGAATGCTGACAAGGTGTGCAAGCTCCATCGCTCGATTTATGGGCTGGTGCAAGCATCTCGGAGTTGGAACATTCGCTTTGATGAGATGATCAAAGCGTTTGGGTTTATGCAGACTTATGGAGAAGCCTGTGTTTACAAGAAAGTGAGTGGGAGCTCTGTAGCATTTCTCATATTATATGTAGATGACATACTTTTGATGGGAAATGATACAGAACTTTTGGACAGCATTAAGGCCTACTTGAATAAGAGTTTTTCAATGAAGGACCTTGGAGAAGCTGCTTATATATTAGGCATCAAGATCTATAGATATAGATCAAGACGCCTCATAGGTCTTTCACAAAGCACATACCTTGATAAGATATTGAAGAAGTTCAATATGGATCAGTCTAAGAAGGGGTTCTTGCCTGTGTTGCAAGGTGTGAAATTGAGCTCAGCTCAATGTCCGACCACGGCAGAAGATATAGAAGAGATGAGTGTCATCCCCTATGCATCAGCCATAGGGTCTATTATGTACGCCATGCTGTGTACCAGACCTGATGTAAACCTTGCCGTAAGTTTGGTAGGAAGGTACCAAAGCAATCCCGGCAAGGAACACTGGACAGCGGTCAAGAATATCCTGAAGTACCTGAAAAGGACTAAGGACATGTTTCTCGTTTATGGAGGTGACGAAGAGCTCGTCATAAAGGGTTACGTCGATGCTAGCTTCGACACAGATCTGGATGACTCTAAGTCACAAACCGGATACGTGTATATGTTGAATGGTGGAGCAGTAAGCTGGTGCAGCTGCAAGCAGAGCGTCGTGGCGGGATCTACATGTGAAGCAGAGTACATGGCAGCCTCGGAGGCAGCGCATGAAGCAATTTGGGTGAAGGAGTTCATCACCGACATAGGAGTCATACCCAATGCGTCGGGGCCGATCAAACTCTTCTGTGACAACACTGGAGCTATTGCACTTGCCAAGGAGCCCAGGTTTCACAAGAAGACTAGGCACATCAAGCGTCGCTTCAACTCCATTCGTGAAAATGTTCAAGATGGAGACATAGATATTTGTAAAGTACATACGGATCTGAATGTCGCAGATCCGTTGACTAAACCTCTCCCTAGAGAAAAACATGATCAACACCAGAATTCCATGGGTGTTCGATTCATCACAATGTAACTAGATGATTGACTCTAGTGCAAGTGGGAGACTGTTGGAAATATGCCCTAGAAGCAATAATAAAATGATTATTATATTTCCTTATTCATGATAATTGTCTATTATTCATGCTATAATTGTATTATCCGGAAATCGTAATACATGTGTGAATACATAGACCACAATGTGTCCCTAGTGAGCCTCTAGTTGACTAGCTCGTTGATCAACAGATAGTCAAGGTTTCCTAGCTATGGACATGGGGATGTCATTGATAACGGGATCACATCATTAGGAGAATGATGTGATGGACAAGACCCAATCTTAAGCTTAGCTCAAAGATCGTGTAGTTCGTTTGCTGTAGCTTTTCTGAATGTCAAGTATCATTTCCTTAGACCATGAGATTGTGCAACTCCCGGATACCGTAGGAGTGCTTTGGGTGTACCAAACGTCACAACGTAACTAGGTGACTATAAAGGTACATTACAGGTGTCTCCGAAAGTGTCTGCTGGGTTGGCATGAATCGAGACTGGGATTTGTCACTCCGTATGACGGAGAGGTATCTCTGGGCCCACTCGGTAATGCATCATCACAATGAGCTCAATGTGATCAAGTGGTTGATCACGAGATCATGCATTATGGTATGAGTAAAGTGACTTGCTGGTAACGAGACTGAACAAGGTATTGGGATACCGACGATCGAGTCTCGGGCAAGTAACGTACCGATTGACAAAGGGAATTGTATACGGGGTTGCTTGAATCCTCTACATTGTGGTTCATCAGATGAGATCATCGAGGAGCATGTGGGATCCAACATGGGCATCCAGATCCCACTGTTGGTTATTGGCCGGAGAGCCGTCTCGGTCATGTCTACGTGTCTCCCGAACCCGTAGGGTCTACACACTTAAGGTTTGGTGACGCTAGGGTTGTAGAGATATGAGTATGCAGCAATCCGAAAGTTGTTCGGAGTCCCGGATGAGATCTTGGACGTCACGAGGAGTTCCGGAATGGTCCGGAGGTGAAGAATTATATATAGGAAGTGTATTTTCGGCCATCGGGAAAGATTCAGGGTCACCGGTATTGTACCGGGACCACCAGATGGGTCCCGGGGGTCCACCGGGTGGGGCCACCCATCCCAGAGGGGCCCATGGGCTGAAGTGGGGAGGGGAACCAGCCCATAGTGGGCTGGTGCGCCCCCTCCTTGGGCCCCCCTGCGCCTAGGGTTGGAAACCCTAGGGTGGGGGCGCCTCCACTTGCCTTGGGGGGCACTCCACCCCCTTGGCCGTCGCCCCCCTTGGGAGATCCCATCTCCAGGGCCGGCGCCCCCCCTAGGTGGCCTATATAAAGGGGGGAAGGGAGGGCAGCCGCACCTGAAGCTTTGGCGCCTCCCTTTCCCCTGCTACACCTCTCCCTCTCGCAGAAGCTCGGCGAAGCCCTGCTGCGATCATTGCTGCATCCACCACCACGCCGTCATGCTGCTGGATCTTCACAACCTCTCCTTCCCCCTTGCTGGATCAAGAAGGAGGAGACGTCATCCGATCCATATGTGTGTTGAATGCGGAGGTGCCGTCCGTTCGACACTTGGTCATCGGTGATTTGGATCACGGCGAGTACGACTCCATCATCCCCGTTCTCTTGAACGCTTCCGCTCGCGATCTACAAGGGTATGTAGATGCACTCTCCTCTCATTGCTAGTTGACTCCATAGATTGATCTTGGTGAAACATAGGAATTTTTTTTGTTTTTTGCAACGTTCCCCAACAGAACTAGCCTTGCTAGATATGAATTGCCTATGGTACCGGAAGGTTATGTTATGAGTGAAGAAACAACTAGATAGATTCTTGCTTGCAATCATAGAGATTATCTAGAGAAACTATTATGCAAGTATAAAGAAAAATCTCTGAATGTTAGAATGAAATGTGATCCTAAGCTTGCTATTATTATGTAATTATTATGTAAGGATTATGAATTCTCTGTCGACCCAGAGTTAATTATTTTTGGTTGAATCTGATCCTTTCCATGGTTATGAAACTAAAACTGTTGTGGCACATCTTACTGAGTTGAATGATATAGCCACCCTTTTTACTCATGATGAGAAAACTCTCTACTACTTTATTCTCAAATTATTTCCTTTCTCATTAAAGGGTGATGCTAAAGCATGGTACAATACTCTTGCTCCTCGTTGTGTGCGTAGTCCCCAGGATATGATTTACTATTTCTCTGAAAAATATTTTCCTGCTCATAAGAAACAAGCTGTCTTACAGGAAATATTCAACTTTGTGCAAACTAAAGAAGAGAATCTCCCACAAGCTTGGGGGAGGCTTTGCCAGTTACTTAATGCTTTGCCTGATCATCCTCTTAAGAAAAATGAAATACTTGATATCTTCTATAATGGACTAACCGATGCATTTAGGGACTTCCTAGATAGTTGTGCTGGTTGTGTTTTCAGGGAACGAACTATTGCACAAGCTGTAGAATTATTGAATAATATATTGAAAAATTATGATGATTGGACTATTCCTGAACCACTGGCTAAACCCACTCCGAAGAAGAGGGGTATATTATACCTCAGTTCCAAAGATATGCAAGAGGCAAAGAAATCTATGAAGGAAAAGGTATTAAAGCTGAGGATGTTAAAAATTTACCCCCTATTGAAGAAATACATGGGCTTAATACACCACCACTTCCTAAGGTGGTAGATGTAAATTCTCTTATGAAGTTCAATGAAAATGATAATCCTCACAATATGCATCCTAGTTAATGCCTTTATGAGTTTCAAAACTATATTAGAAAACAAGATCACTTCAATGCAAATGTTATGAAACAATTGAAATATAATTCTGATATGATTGCTCGCTTGAGTGACTTGTTATTTCGAATTTCAAATGATGTTAGAGGTGTTGGAAAACATGCTTCTATGGTTCAAACTCAACTAGAACAAGTTGCTAAATCACAAAGAGAATTACTTGATGAAATGAATCATAATCTGCATGACTTTGCCATTAGAGTTGCAACTAGAGGAGGTAAAATGACTCAGAAACCACTTTATCCTGAGGGACACCCGAAAAGAATAGAACAAGATTCACAAAGAAATAACACTAGTGCACCTAGTCCTTATAAAAAGAAAAAGAAAAAATGAAAATGATAGGACTTTGCACACTTCTAGTGAACCTGAAATAGAGAAACCTCCTGATAATGAGAATGAAACTTCTATCTCTGATGCTGAAACTCAATCTGGTAATGAAAACTCACCTAGTGATAATGAAAAACATAATGATGAGGTTCATTAAGACACTCAACCAAATAATGAAAAAGAACCAGATAATGAGGTTGAGATAGAACCACCTGTTGATCTTGATAACCCACAACCTAAAAATAAAAGATATGACAAAAGAGACTTTGTGGCTAGGAAACACGGTAAAGAAAGAGAACCTTGGGTTCAAAAAACCTATGCCTTTTCCACCCAAGTCAACTAAAAAGAAAGATGATGAAGAATTTGAACACTTTGCTAAAATGCCGAGGCCAGTCTTTTTGCGTTGACTGATATCCTTAAAATGCCTCCTTATGCAAAGTATATGAAAGACATCATCACAAATAAAAGAAAAATATCGGAAGCTAAAATCTCCACTATGCTTTCTAATTACACTTTCAAAGATGGAGTACCTAAAAAACTCGGAGATCCGGGAATACCAACTATACCTTGCTCCATCAAAAAGAATTATGTGAAAACTGCTTTGTGTGATTTAGGAGCTGGAGTTAGTGTTATGCCTTTCTCTTTATATAAAAGACTTGACTTGAATAAACTCACACCTACTGAAATATCTTTGCAAATGGCTGACAAGTCAACTGCCATACCTATTGGTATCTGTGAGGATGTGCCCGTTGTTGTTGCTAATGTTACTATTTTAAATGACTGTGTATACTTGAGATGCCCGAGGACGACAACATGTCGATTATCCTTGGTAGACCCTTCTTGAATACTGCAGGGGTTGTTATTGATTGTAATAAAAGCAAGTTCACTTTTCATATCAATGGTAATGAGCATACGGTGCACTTTCCGAAGAAACAGTTCCAAGTGAATGGTATTAATGCTATTGAAAAATCTCCGACAATCACCATTGGAAGTTTTCAAATACCTCTACCTACTGTCAAAAAGAAATATGAAATGCTTATTGTTGGGGAGATGCATATCCCCATTGAGGTAACTTAGTGATTTACGAAAGTTCTTCGGTTTCATGCTAATCGAAAGTGGTTGTTAATAAGACCTGATCAACCTTATTAATGAATCATTTTTGAGCGGTATGAAGTTGATGAATTTAGTAAGCACTACTTTCTATCCCTACTTTCTATCCAGAAAAAATCACTCTTGCTCTCTCTCCCGTGTTCTTGAACTCAAACCCACGGATTTTGATCTCTTTGCTCGAAGCTCCGTTTCCGAAACTGTTTCGGGGGATTGTTGCTTGGTATGTGACTCCACCATTTGTCCAATTAGTTTTTGTTTTAGTGGTTTATACTTTGAACAATTAGTTATTGTTGGTGCTGCTGTAGATGTGCTTGCATGTTCAATTCTTAGTGTTCTAAGTAGTTTGAATGCTTGCTATGGCCTCTATGTATCCCTATGAGTAGTTGCTATTAGTTTTGTTGAGAAAATTTTGTGAACTAAAAATTCAGATTTTTGTTCATAGGGAAAATTGTACGCGGACATGAATATCTTTAGGAAATTTGGCTCTAAGAAGAACTCCAAGGGTGTTATTGGGGAGTCTTCTGACAGTGATCTCCACCCCCAGAGGTTGGCGGAGATACGGCCATGCGAATGGCTGCACACCCCATTCCTGCAAGAGGCTAGAATTCATGAGAAGTTCATGCAATTTATTGCCAATGCCGATCTCAATGACTTCATCGTAGATGAGTGTGACCAACACCAAATCCCCACAAACATGTTTGTTCAAAGTTTTACTTTCCTGCCTAGGAATATTACTGCTGAAGTGAGTTTCGATTTATATGCTGAAAACCATCAGATACCACTTACTGAGTTTTGCAACATATGCATGATCCCGTCTGATGGGAGCTTGGCTGAGCCTAGGCCGGTTAAGTTTGAGGACTTTTGTCGCATTTGATAGTGGGTGATGAGAGGAGAGTGTCAGCCATCGCTGCCGGTGGTTTACATTTTCCCGCTGTTCGTTACTTTGCATATTTCATTACCAAATGCTTGCTTGCTAGGGAGAAGGTGGGTGCGCTTAGTTCACCAGACCTTGGTGTCTTATGTCGTGCATTAGAGGGCGACAACACTTATAGCTTGGGAGCTATTGTGGCTTGTCGCCTCCATCTCAATAAATCTCAGGGTAAAATACATGGTGGGATTTTTGCTACTCGTTTGGCGGATCACTTTGAGGTTGAGATACGCCCTCATGATTACCCTCTAGCTAAGGTTTACCTAGACCGATCAGCCATGGATCACTATCACATTCTTGCACATGATCGGCCTGATATTGCTATTCCTTATAATCTGGTCTATAGCGTTGACACTCGTGATGTTATCCCCTTGCCTGCACCTGCTTTGTTTGATTCTATTGCTAGGGGAGGATATCGGATTATGCCTGCAGACATCCTCGCCTACTGGAACGCTCAAGCTACTACAAAGGCTGCACAGGCACCTCAGCAGTGGAATGAGTGGATGCTCGCTCCTCAGGATCCTTACTACCCTCCAGGCTACTGATCGATTACCAGCTTAGGCCAAAAGCCTAAGCTTGGGGGAGTACATGTTTCTCACCGACATTATATTCATGTTCACATATTATTATATTTGTCGGTGCTCACACTTTTTCATTGTATCATCCATGCTTAGATTTATTTTCTTGCTTTCTTCTTGTGTGTGTTGAAAAACTTTAGAAAAACAAAAAAATAGCTGTAGTAATTTATTTCTATGCATGCTTAGTAGTAGTACTAAAAAGAAAATCCAAAAAGATTTCCTTGTTCTTCTTTTGCTTGTTTGGAGCTTTCCCGTGTAAATAGTTTTTCTCATTTTTGCTTTTCCCTTTTATCTGCTTATTGAAGAAAACCAAAAACTCCAAAAAATATTTCAGTGTGTTTCTCTGAATTTCATTTTCTTTTATCCGAGTCTTACCGAGGAGAATACCACGATGAAAATATTGAGTGGCTCTCATTTGAATAACTGTTGAACTAATAAAGAGCACATTTTACCTTGTCTTCTCCCATTGAATAAAATGTTTGCAGATTCCAGCTTAGTCCATGTCACTCTTGCACTATTATTATTTTCATATCATTTGGTCGTGCAAGTGAAAGGCAATAATGATGATATTCGATGAGCTGGCCGTGGCAAAGAGAAACTGGTATGAACTCGACTTGTTCTGTTTGTATAAATATGTTTTACCTAGTATCCAGGCTTCAGCCCATTATGATTAAACATGTTTGCAATGACAATTAGAGATTATAGTTTCTCATGCCATGCATAAGTAGCTGGGAGTGGATAATGATTTATCTTGGATATCAACATAGCGTTAAAATGATTGTGATGTAGTATGACGATATGGTATCCTCCTCTGAATGTTCGAGTGGCTTGACTTAGTACATGTTCATGCATGTAGTTGAATCAAAACCAACATAGCCTCTATAATATTTATGTTCATGGTGTTCATATCCTACTCATGCTAGTGTCCAATGTTACTTATGCATAATGCCTGGTTATGATCGTTGTTGCTCTCTAGCTGGACGCTTCTCAATCTTAATTGCTAGCCTTCGCCTGTACTAAGTGGAACTCTGCTTGTACATCAAAAACCTTGAACCCAAAGTTATTCCAGATGAGTCCACCATACCTACCTATATACGGCATTACCCTGCCATCCTAAGTAAATTTGCACGTGCCACCTCTAAAAACTTCTAAAAAATCATCCTTTTTGTGTGTCTGGATCGTTCATAGAACGACAGGAGGTGGTCGATATTTTCTATGCTAAGCATGTTATCCTCAGGTCGAGTGTTTATTCACTCGCCATCGCACGAGGAAATGGGCGGTAATAGGGATGCCCAGTCCCAAATTGCAAACATGAAAAAGAGTTCATCTCTTAAATAATCAAAAAAACTCCCAATGGAGTCAAAACCTTTACTTTTTGCTTGGGAACCGCCACTAGCGTGCTTAGCATGGAAGATGTTGATAATTGATGGTCGTGAAGTGAATAAGAAGGGCGCATGTCTCAAAATATCATTTATCTTTGTTTTGAAAATTGAGCTCTGGCACCTCTACAAATCACTGCGTCCCTCTGCGAAGGGACTTTCTATTTACTTTTATGTTGTGTCATCACCTTCTGAAACAAGCGCCAGAAACTGAGTAGAGCACATCTGTCATGATTTATGTATTGTGTATAGCTAATGTTGGGTGCATCATGACTGGATCTTTCCTACCATGAATTACAATGTTTAGTCGCTGCTTGAACTTTGGAGGTTGTCGGTGTCAAAACCGGCGGATCTCGGGTAGGGGGTCCCGAACTGTGCGTCTAGGCCGGATGGTAACAGGAGGCAGGGAACACTTTGTTTTACCCAGGTTCGGGCCCTCTCGATGGAGGTAATACCCTACTCCTTCTTGATTAATATTGATGATATGGGTAGTACAAGAGTAGATCTACCACGAGATCGAGGAGGCTAAACCCTAGAAGCTAGCCTATGGTATGATTGTTGTGTATGGAGTTGATTCTGTCCTACAGACTACAACCCTTCGGTTTATATAGGCACCGGATAGGGTTAGGGTTACACAGAGTCGGTTACAATGGTAGGAGATCTTGAATATCCGCATCGCCAA
This sequence comes from Triticum urartu, assembly GCF_003073215.2. Taxonomy (NCBI): domain Eukaryota; kingdom Viridiplantae; phylum Streptophyta; class Magnoliopsida; order Poales; family Poaceae; genus Triticum; species Triticum urartu. The sequence goes on from NC_053024.1 coordinate 482,675,715, forward strand.
GCTTGCCTTCCATGCCAAGGAAAGTCCCTTCCGGACACGGGATGAAGTCTTCAATCTTGTATCTTCATAGTCGAGGAGTCCGGCTGAAGGTATAGTCCGGCTACCCGAACACGCCCTAATCCAGGACTCCCTCAGTAGCCCCTGAACCAGGCTTCAATGATGACGAGTCCGGCGCGCAAATTGTCTTCGGCATTGCAAGGCGGGTTCCTCCTCCAAGTCCTTCATAGAAGATTGTAATCACCAAGAGTAGTGTCCGGCTCAGCAAAATAAGTTTCCACATATTTCCATAGAGAGAATAATATTAACACAAATCAAATCTGCCAACGTATTCCGCAGTGCGTCATCACACTACAGCCAAGTCCTTCACTCGAGTCGCTTTCACTTTTCCACCTCAGCATGTTTTGCGAGGCGGTTTCCTTGGCGCGTCTTGTCAAAGCAGAGATCGTGTACCCCCCTTTTACGGGATTCTCATCAATACAGACGTGGGTAACCCAACCGCGCCACTTATCACGGCGCTTGGGAGGCAAGCGAGTTTTACTAGGCAGGCGGGGACGCACAACCGCATCCGCCCATATAAGGGGACAAGGATCCACCCTTTTTACCTACGCCTCCTTCCTCCTTTGCCTACCCATCTCCTATGCACTCGAGCTCCAGCGCCCAAGCCCGCACTTCCCACCTCAACCTTCTCCAGCGATGTCCGGAGCGGGAAGCAAGTGGAAGGTCACCTCCGTCACGGAGGGCGACGTCAAAAAGCTTAGGAAGGCCGGATACTTGTCCAAAGACATCGCGCACCGGCTTCCTGAGAAGGGGCAACTCCTCCCCACCCCAGGGCCCCATGAGAGGGTAGTATTCCGTCCCCACTTCCTCCGCGGACTGGGTTTTCCACTTCACCCATTCGTCCGGGGGCTCATGTTCAACTACGGCCTGGATTTCCACGATCTGGCCCCGAACTTCATCCTCAACATCTCGGCGTTTATCGTCGTGTGTGAGGCCTTCCTCCGCGTCCGCCCCCATTTCGGCCTCTGGCTCAAGACCTTCAACGTCAAGCCCAAGGTGGTGAGCGGCAGCCAGGCGGAGTGCGGAGGCGCCATGGCGGGCAAGATTGCCAACGTCCTGTGGTTCGGGCTCCTTCATAGAGAACCTAAAGGGGTGGCAAGCCGGGTGGTTTTACATCACCGAGCCACGCGATCCGAAATGGATTGCAGCCCCCGAGTTCCGATCCGGACCCCCCACGCGGCTCATGTCCTGGAAAGAGACGGGCCTATCATGGGGTAATGAGGAAGAGGTGACCGGACTGAAGACATGCATCCAGTCCCTGGTAAACAAGCCAATCAGGCTTGTAAATGTAGTCCAGGTCATGCTCGTTCGCCGAATCCTCCCGTGTCAACAACGAGACTTTACTCCGTGGGAGTTCGACCCGGCACAGCACCGAACCCTTAACAGGCTCTTCGACACGACGTATGAAGACGTCTGGAAGGTGCTAATCAAATGTGCCAAGGCTCCCGCATCCGCTTCCGAGGACCGCGGATACAGCTCGCAGCGTCACGCTAGCGAGGTAAGCTATCTTCACCTTTTACAGGATGTTCAGCTTTTTTTCATAGTTTGACTCTATGCAGGATCTAAACTCCCTTACCTTTGACTGGCTTGGCGGGCGATAGCCGAACCGATTAACTGTCCAGCTCCGCTGCCCGAAGACCCAGCCCCAGCTCTACTAGTGAAGCTGCTGGCTCCAGCGCCTTATGTGGTGCCGGAAAAGAAGGCCAAGAAGAAGAAGACCACGGGGACTCGAAAGAGTACCCGTAATGTGGTGTTGTCGGACTCGTCATCCGACGAGTCCGAGACGCCCTCCTCTCGTAAAAGCGAGGAGGAGGAAGAAGAAGCCTCTCCCCCTCCAGCGGGGGGAGGAAAGAAAAGGAAGGCCGCCCCAGTGGGGGGGCCGAAGGGTCCAAGAAGAGGAAAACCCCTCCGCCGGACTACGCCCCCGGCGCCGACGAGGACGAAGAGGAGTGGCCGGACAGGGCTAGGCGTCCGGCGAAATCGTAAGTGTTCAGATACCAGAGTAACTCATGATATTCCTTTTGTTGCACAGCTTTCCCTAATGTCGAATATAATCATGCAGCCCACCCCGAGCCGAACTCAACGAGTCGTCGAGCGGCTCCCTGGATTCATCGGATGTGAACTCAGTTCCGCCCGCTGTCTCCCCCCGCACTGCGGATGACGCCGAAGTGGCGTCGCAACTAGCTTCGGGGCAGGAGGAGGTGGTCCTAGAGGAGCCGCAAGGCGACCTCCCGGACTCCAGGAGTAAAGGGGACAAGACCCCCCAGGGCTCCAAGTCTGGCTTTAAGCCGGACACCGTGCCGAAATCTTCAACAATTCCGGACCGCGGCAGGCGAACTCCTTCCAAGAGGAGCAAGCCTTCTGAGCTGGCAGCCTCCGTCCAACCGGAGGCGCCGGACAATCTGCTGGAGGTGCTTGAAGGCGCCTCCATCGACGAGGAGCACCGTACTATTATGAGTATGGTGATCTAGAAGGTTCAGTCCGCCAAGAGCGGGCTGAGTGAAGCTTGCCCTAGCCTCCTAACAGGCTTCGAGGTAAGTAAAAATATGTAAAAATATTACCGCATAGACAGTAGCCCCTGATGCTCTGTTTGGCGTTCAGAAAGAAAAGCCGAATAGAGGATCTATTAACTTTCGCAGGAGTCTAACAACAAAGAGTCAATATGCATATGCAGGCTTCGCTGCTAGCCACCGCCGCACTGACTGCGGAGGTGGGTGCCCTGAAACAGGGACTCGAGCGGTCCGAGCAAGAGCTCGGCCTTGCCAAGCGGCAGCTCGAGGAGAAAGAAGGTAAGAAATACCTTACAGAAAAAAGTGCCTATAGAGAGGCGTGATTGCAAAAAATAACAGGATTGTACTGCTTATTGTAGGGGCCACAACTGAGGTGGCGACCCTCAAGCAGGCGCTGTCCGAGGCCGAAAGGAAAACGGCCGCGGAGCGCACCGAGCGAGATAAACTTGGGGCTTAGGTCGGCGAGGTGCAGCAAGAGCTTCAGGCTCTCATGAAAAAACATGAGAGTTTGGAGCTTGAGTCAAAGACCCAAGCGTCCGAGATCGCGGCGGCCCTTGAGACTGCCAAGTCTGCCAAGGCCGAAGCCCAAAAGGCCCTCTGAGAGTTGGAGGATATGAAGAAGATAGCAGCGGGTAAGGCACTCTTTATGCAAAGCAGAAATATAAAAGTAAACTACTTGTTACTTACCCGAATCCGGAGTTCTCCAGGGGCATTCGCAGATCTTCCCCGTAGCGTATCCGATGCCGCCGCATTCTACCGAGCTGAAGAAGGCAGCTCGACGAAGAAGGTGTTCTGGTCTCAGTATGCTGAGGCCGTACACCCTGTGCCCTTGAGCGACCAGCTGAAACAGCTGGTCGAACTCCACAAGGCGGCCGAACAGGCCATGAAGGGCTTCATAGTTCGGCTGTGGCCCGGAGAGGCCCTGCCTGGGAGCTACTTCAGGCTGGTGCGGCGGCTGGTGGAGGCCTGTCCAAGGCTCGGGGTCATCAAGCGCTCCATCTGCATCGAAGGTGCCCGTAGGGCCCTTGCCCGTGCAAAGGTGCACTGGGGTAAGCTAGACGGTGAAAAGCTTGTGAGGGACGGGCCGCCGCCGGGGAAGGAGTATCGGAAGCCTGAGAACTACTATAAGGATGTTCTTGCGGGTGCCCGCCTTGTGGCGGATGAATGCACCAAGGATGTAATTTTTGAATGAACTCGCTCGTGTTTATCCTGTGCGCTGAAAACTTATTCATATGCGCTAAGCAATGCTTATTGAATTTAAAATATTATTTTCTGTGCGGCCGTTTATCAAAAATTGAGAGATGGCCAGTCGTCGGCTTCTGCCCCCATGCCACTAGTGCTGGGGTGTTTGGTGATAAACCTGGGCGCTCTTTTTCCCATGGTTGGGTCCTTCGAGGGAGGCGCTCAGCACGACGAACCAGGCAATCAGACTATAATGCTTGAACACTCTCACTTAGCCATAGAACTTTATAATTTTAAATTTCGGCGAAGCCCCTAGTTTGGAAGACCGAGTTCGGGGCGCTATCCACGCCTTGGCCGGGGTTATCCAGCTCCTCGCTCGAAGTGGCATAAGCCTTTAGGGACTCGAAAAACCTCTCGAACAGCGACCGGTCTCTCGCCTCATCATGACAGTCAGTTTTAGCTTTCTCCACTGAGGTGCTTAACCCAGCTCAACCGGGGCACAATCGCAGTGGTTCTCCTAGTGCTACCTTAGCCGATATAGCGGAACGTAAGGCACCAAAACATAGGAGCCGGGCAAACCCAACTATTGACCCAAATCATGATTCAGAGCCGATGCATATAGTGCTATAAGTTCGGGGTGCCGCACTTGTGAAAGTGTACGGACTTCTCACACCATATTAAAGGGTACTGAAGCCCCTGGCGTACTTGTCGTACCATAGTGTACGGGTGCAACATGTCATTAATGAACATATATAAAAGAGAGTAATGCAAAAAATAGACAAAAAGCTAAGCATTGTTTATAGAGAGGCTATTTATCAAAGTCGAACGATACAAATAGTGCGGTAAGCAAAAGATATTGGACTATTCAGTATGTCTTGACCAGGGGCAGGCCGCGGAATTGTATTTAAAACAGGTATACCGCTCGTAACAGAGACCACCTGGGAGTTCCATAATGCGGCATGGCTTGTCTGCCTCCCTGGATCTTGCATCGTTTGTGCGGCAGTCGAGTTGCCGAACAGGTCGTCCGAAGTATGGAGTCCTGAAAGTAAGAGAAAATTAAGAAAAGAATCCGGCAGCCCCTAGTACGTTTTAAGCCATGTTTTGGGCATGCCGTTATTGTGCCCCTTCCCCTGTGCCCATGGTATTTCAAGGGCGTAGTTATGTACGCGAGGTACTGGTTTCGCTATGTCGCGAAAGCTGGGGTTGGGGCCACATTGCTACGCTTGCTCAGAGTGTGCCAGGCGGTCCTGCTGTAGGTTACTCCGGGCGCACTTGGCAGTGTCTGGCTTTTTAATGGCCGGACTGGAGAATTGCCTGAGAAGGCTACTCTGTACCTCCGCTGCGAGAGCCGCCGTATGCTCCTCCGTACAGAGGGAGCGTTCGGTGTTCCCGTTGACCGTAATTACTCCTCGAGGGCCTGGCATCTTGAGCTTGAGATATGCGTAGTGCGGCACCGCATTGAACTTTGCGAATGCGGTTCGTCCGAGCAGGGCGTGATAGCCACTGCGAAACGGGACTATATCGAAGATTAACTCTTCGCTTCGGAAATTGTCCGGGGATCTGAAGACCACGTCAAGTGTTACTGAGCCTGTACAGTTGGCTTCTACACCTAGTATAACGCCTTTAAAGGTCGTTCTTGTGGGCTTAATCCTTGAGGGATCTATGCCCATTTTCCGCACTGTGTCCTGATAAAGCAGGTTCAGGCTACTGCCGTCGTCCATGAGGACTCTTGTGAGATGAAATCCTCGATGATTGGGTCGAGAACCAATGCGGCGAAGCCGCCATGGTGGATGCTAGTGGGATGGTCCCTTCGATCAAAAGTGATCGGGCAGGAGGACCATGGGTTGAACTTTGGGGCGACTTGCTCTATCGCGTATACGTCCCGTAGCGCACGCTTCCGCTCCCGCTTGGGAATGTGGGTTGCGTATATCATGTTCATAGTCCGCACTTGTGGGGGAAAGCCCTTCTGTCCATTGTTGTTCGGCGGCTTGGGCTCCTCGTTGTCGCTGTGCACCCCCTTGTCTCTGTTTTCAGCTCTTAACTTGCCTGCCTGCTTGAACACACAACAATCCCTGTTAGTGTGATTGGCTGGCCTTTCGGGGGTGCCATGTATCTGGCACAAGCGATCGAGTATTCGGTCCAAACTGGATGGGCCCTGAGTATTCTTTTTGAATGGCTTTTTCCGCTGACCGGATTTATAGCCTTTGAATCCGGCATTGACTGCCGTGTCTTCATTGTTGTCGCTATTAACGTGGTGTTTTTGCTTATTCCGACATGTCCTACCACTTTTGTCCTTGGTATCCGAATTACCAGGGTTCTTTGATAAGTTGTTACTGCGAGCTAGCCAGCTATCTTCTCCCGTGCAAAAGTGGGTCATGAGTGTCGTGAGGGCTGCCATGCATTTCGGCTTTTCCTGTCCCAGGTGCCGGGCAAGCCACTCGTCGCGGATGTTATGCTTGAAGGCTGCTAGGGCCTCTGCGTCCGGACAGTCGACTATCTGGTTTTTCTTTCTTAGGAACCGTGTCCCGAATTGTCTGGCCAATTCTTCTGGCTGCTGAATTATGTGGCTTAAGTCGTCGGCATCCGGCGGTCGCACGTAAGTGCCCTGGAAGTTGTCGAGGAATGCGGCTTCCAGGTCCTCCCAAGAACCGATTGAGTCTGCTGGCAAGCTGTTAAGCCAATGCCGGGCCGGTCCTTTAAGTTTGAGCGGGAGGTATTTGATGGCGTGTAGATCGTCGCCGCGTGCCATGTGGATGTGAAGGAGATAATCCTCGATCCATACCGCCGGATCTGTTGTGCCATCGTATGATTCGATGTTTATGGGTTTGAAACCCTCTGGGATTTTATGATCCATTACTTCATTCGTGAAGCATAGCGGGTGTGCGGCGCCTCTGTACTGGGCTATATCGCGACGCAGCTCGGAAGAGCTGTGTCTGTTGTGTTCGGCCTGGCCGGATTTGTTGTATCCGGAGTGAAGATCATTGTCACATGCCGTAGGGCGCCTGCGCGATCCGTAGATCGATCTTGTTTGTCTTGCCTTATCCTCCAGTATGTCTCGTAGGTCGGGCGCATTTTCCCGTGCCTTAGTTGAGCGGCGTTGGGGCATGGCTTGGGTGGAGGGCCGAGAGGCCTCTCTGTCGCGACCGCGAGGTGGCCGGTCTGCCATGTCATGCGCTGGTGATGTAGGTGCTTCCTCCTCTGATCGGGGTAGCGGCCTGCGCTTCGGGTAACTCTTGGAGGGGCGTTCGAGTTCATACTCTTCGGCCGCAAGGACTTCAGTCCATCTGTCAGCTAGCAAATCTTGGGCAGCTCTAAGCTGTTGCTGCTTTTTCTTGAGGCTGCTTGCCGTGGCTAAAAGCCTGCGTTTAAAACGCTCTTGTTCGGCGGGGTCTGATGGTATGACGAATTCGTCATCATCGAGGCTTGCCTCGTCTTCGGAGGGAGGCGTATAGTTATCATCCTCGACCTCTCGATCTGCCGCTCTCTCATGAGGGCTGTCTTCTCCATCTTCCTGTGCTGAATCTTGCTGGGGTGGGTGTTCTTCGGCGCTATCCGGGGTAGTATTATCTCCTGTGCCGGAATCACCGTTTTTGCTTCGGCGGGATTTAGAGCGGCGCTGCTGATGCCGGCGCTTTGGCTGTTTCTTGGGTGCGTCATCCCCCACTGTTCCATCGCCATCGCCATCTTTTGGGGTGTCCACCATATATATGTCATATGACAAGGTGGCCTTCCAGCGCCCTACAGGTGCTGGTTCCTGTTCGTCTCCTATATCATCGTCTATGCCGTCGATGTCTTTGGAGCCGAAGTCAAGCATGTCGGTTAAATTGTCGATAGTGGCTACAAAGTGGGTGGTGGGTGGGCTTTGAATTTCCTCACCGTCCGTATCCCACCGTCGCTGACCGTAGTCCGACCAGGGCTCTCCTGATAAAGAGAGAGACTTAAGAGAATTCAGGATGTCGCCAAAAGGCGAATGCTGAAAGATGTCTGCGGCGGTGAACTCCATTATCGGCGCCCAATCGGATTCGATTGGCAGGGCACGGGGGGTTCGGAGTCCGGGTGGAGTCCGGATCCTTGGAGCCACGGGCCATGCGGAGTGCGGGGCTGGAGTTCGGCTCAATCGCCTCTGAGATCGCAGCCCCTGAGGCAGCGTCCAACCACTGATCCTCGATCGGCGTAGTAGGCTCCGAATCAATGGTCGAAACTGATGCGTGTGCGGCCTCAAAAGCGTTGTTCGGCAGCAGAGCTATATCATGCCCATCGAGACAGTGCGGCGCGCTCGGCTGTGGCTCGAATCCGTCGAAGATCAAGTCCTCGCGGATGTCAGTCGTGTAGTTTAGGCTTCCAAACCTGACCTGATGGCCAGGGGCGTAGCTTTTGATCTGCTCAAGGTGGCCAAGCGAATTGGCCCGCAGTGCGAAGCCGCCGAAGACGAAGATCTGTCCGGGCAGAAAAGTCTCAACCTGGACTGCATCGTTGTTGATGATCAAAGGAGCCATCGGGCCTAAAGGCGACGACACAGAGGAACTCTCAATGAAAGCACCAATGTCGGTGTCAAAACCGGCGGATCTCGGGTAGGGGGTCCTGAACTGTGCGTCTAGGCCGGATGGTAATAGGAGGCAGGGAACACTTTGTTTTACCCAGGTTCAGGCCCTCTCGATGGAGGTAATACCCTACTCCTGCTTGATTAATATTGATGATATGGGTAGTACAAGAGTAGATCTACCACGAGATCGAGGAGGCTAAACCCTAGAAGCTAGCCTATGGTATGATTGTTGTGTATGGAGTTGATTCTGTCCTACGGACTACAACCCTCCGGTTTATATAGGCACCGGATAGGGTTAGGGTTACACAGAGTCGGTTACAATGGTAGGAGATCTTGAATATCCGCATCGCCAAGCTTGCCTTCCACGCCAAGGAAAGTCCCATCCGGACACGGGACGAAGTCTTCAATCTTGTATCTTCATAGTCCAGGAGTCCGGCTGAAGGTATAGTCCGGCTACCCGAACACCCCCTAATCCAGGACTCCCTCAGAGGTGCTCTGCATTTATGTTTTGTGGTCTCGGAAAGGGCTAGCGAGATACCACTATTGTCATATTATATCATGGTTGTTTTGACAACGTGTTGCTAATTGAGATATTTTATTATTGCTCGCTAGCTGATTATGTCATTGATATGAATCATTATAATCTTTAAGAGTTATTGTTGACATGGTTAGTTATAATGCTGGCTGAAAACCTGGGTGCTGTTTAAGCTTATTTATGCAAACAAGAGCAAAAGAGTTCGTTAAAGTTTTTCTTTCTCACTTTCAGTTTATCAACTGAATTGCTTGAGGACAAGCAAAGGTTTAAGCTTGTGGTAGTTGATACATCTCCAACGTATCTACTTTTTCTCATGCTTTTACTCTTGTTTTGGACTCTAATTTGCAAGATTTGAATGAAACTAACCCCAGACTGACGCAGTTTTCAGCAGAACTACCATGGTGTTGTTTTTGTGCAGAAATAAAAGTTCTCGGAATGGAACAAAACTTTGCGAGGATTTTTTATATCAATAATAAGAATTTCTCGAGCCAAGACCCACCAGAGAGGGGCCCCTGGCTGGGCACAACCCACCAGGGCGCGCCCCCCGCTCCTGGCGCGCCCAGGTGGGTTGTACCCACATGGTGGCCCCGCTGACAACCCCCCTGATACTATAAATTCACATTATTCTTGAAAAAAAATTAGGGAGAAAGAATTATCGCGATCCACGAGACGGAGCCGCCGTCAAGCCCGGTTCTTCCTCGGGAGGGCAGATCTGGAGTCCGTTTGGGGCTCCGGAGAGGGGGATCTTCGTTCTTCGTCACCACCAACCAATCTCCATCGCCAATTCCATGATGCTCCTCACCAGGAGTGAGTAATTCCTTCGTAGGCTTGCTGGTCGGTGAGAGGTTGGATGAGATTCATCATGTAATCGAGTTAGTTTTGTTAGGGCCCGATCCCTAGTATCCACAATATATGTTCTTAGATTGGTGTTGCTATGACTTTGCTATGCTTAATGCTTTTCACTTTGGGCCCGGGTGCCATGAACTCAGATCTGAACCGTTTATGAATTCATCATTCTATCCATGTTTTAGATCCGATCTTGCAAGTTATAGTCACCTACTACGGTTATGATCCAACAACCCCAGAGTGACAACAACCGGGCCCACTCTTGGTGATGACCGTAGTTTGAGGAGTTCATGTATTCACTATGTGTTAATGCTTTGTTCCGGTTCTCTATTAAAAGGAGGCCTTAATATCCCTTAGTTTCCAGTATGGAATCCGCTGCCATGGGAGGGTAGGACAAAAGATGCCATGCAAGTTCTTTAAATAAAGCATGTATGACTATTTACGGAATACATGCCTACATTATATCGATGAACTGGAGCTAGTGCCGTATCGCCCTAGGTTATAACTGTCACATGATGAATATCATCCAACAAGTCAGTGATCTAATGCCTACAAATTTATCTTATATTATTTCTGCTAAGTTACTACTCCTATCATCACTGTTACACTTGCTACAAAATTACGGCTATCACTGTTACTGTTACCATTGTTGTCGTCACTATTATCAAAACTATCAAACTACTTTGCTACTGATCACTTTGCTATAGATAATTAATCTCCAGGTGTGGTTGAATCGACAACTCAGCTGATAATACCTTCAAATATTCTTTGCCACCCCTTGTGTCGAATCTATAAATTTGGGTTGAATACTCTACCCTTGAAAACTGTTGCCATTCCCTATACTTGTGGGTTATCAAACCACTGTTCATTGGGGTGCATCCAGCATTTTTTTCGGGAGTCTGATCTCATGTGCCCCTAGCCGTGGAGGTAACCCTGTTTTGCTCATATCTTCCCCTGGGTGTACCAATTATTGGTATCCCAACTCGTCTGTATCTGACCAAAGGTTTAAAATTAACCCCGAGGGTTTTCCCCGGAGTGGCTGTCTTTTCATTGTTGCTGTAACCTAGGAATCTCGAGGACGAGATTCTTTTAAGGGGGAAGAGTTGTAACAACCCCAAAATCGGGTTATCAATTTTTGTGCTGTTATTCCTTCCTGGAAATCATTTTTCAATTTTTCTCCTGAGTTTGCTGGATGACTCTGAGAATCCTTGTCATTTTCAACCTTTCAAAACCTTGCTCATGTCTTGTGTAGGATACATATATTGATATGCAGTTTGCGTACTGGTTATAGGTGCTATTACACTTCGATATTTTCAACCAGAGAACGAATAATTCAAGCAGGTACAGACCATGTTAGTAGTCCTTGTACACCATGTTGCATTTTGTGTTTTTGGTGCTTACATCATTTAGTGTTTTATAATCTGAACTACTTTGGATCATTAGCTTGTTTTCAAAGTGCATGTAGCTTCACATTTCTCAAGTTATGTTGATTTCTGGAGTGCAAGTGCCTTCATATTTTTTAAGTTAAATGTTTGCCCCTGGTAACTTGAATTCGTGGATCCGCCACTGCACACAAATAATACACGTAGGCTAGTACGAATTAAATGAAATGAGGGACTTACGCTAGCTCGTTGTACATGCTCACTGCGGCTCTGCTTGCGCTTGGGATGTTCCATGTACAAGTCCATGTTACCACTTGCTTGGATGTGCAGGCCTTGTGCTCCTTGCACCTCCTTTGCATTTTTGACACAACGAATTTTTGATCAAATAAGAGGAATCGACCTTGCTGTTGTACCGGAGGACAGATACTTACAAGGTTATACGGGTGTGCAGGATGTGTACCAGATCCCGTAGCACCGTCATGCTTCACTAAAAAATGGTTTTGCTTGTTTAAGATGATATCTCCAGAAGAAATAAGAGTTAAAGTCGGAGTTACATAGGCGTGTAAGCTAAGAGAGCAGTGAAAGGATATCCAAACATCGTCGGAACAGTGCACAAGGGAGTGATGTGTGGATACCTAGTTCAGGCCGGCGTTTGGGCATGCTCGCCTAGCTAGAGTGTGGATCACTTCAGAGCCGTTGAGGGTGATGCACTGGCGTTGGCTGGCCGCGCACGGATGCAGATCTTGAGTGGCAGGGGAGCGCTATGATGCGGTGGACGAGACCGTTGGTGAAGCCCCAACGGCCTCGGGGGCGGAGGTGCGACGATGTGCTCGGTGAAGTAGCCCCGGTGAGGTTGGAGATGGCGTCGGTGAAGCGCACCTGATGCGGTGGAAGTCGGTGTCTGTGAGGCATGTCGGTTGCGGCGGCCGACATTGTCGGTGGACCACCCGGTGCGGTGGACGAGGGCGTAGATGAGGTAGCTCCGGTGCAGTGGTGAAGCGCGACAGTCATCTTCATCATCGTCGTCTGGCACAAAGATGGGGAAAGAGAAGAGACGAGGGGAGATTTGAACTTTGCTTGGGTTGGCGGCGAATTAGGGATTTGAGCAATCTGGGTGCGGAAGGGGACGGTGAAGAAGGGAGATTTTGCAGGGGCCGCTAGATGTTTCAATCCAAAACGTGGAAGCGTGAACTTATTTTGTCATTGTTCTTTTTTTTGGGGGGGGGAGGGGGTGGCTGGGTGCTAAGCGTCCGTACGACACGCGCGACCACCACGACACGACCCTGGTCTGCCTGGTGCGCCTACATTTGAGAATGCAAACGAATCTTCTTTCATTTGCAAACAAATTTGTATGTATTACCATGCCCGTGTTTTCCTTGCAAATAATTAGTCATTCGAAACGAGATACTATGAATTAATGAATGAGGAGTTATTTGAAAAAATAAAATCAAAACGGTATCCACGATATCCACGCTAACATGGATTAGAGTGTGTGTCACATAATTAGTTATTTGAATTAGAGTGTGTGTCACATAGCGATCTCCAATTCTAACGTGGATTTCACATTTCATGGTATCCATGCTACTTTTGTAATACAAATTCATATGTATATGGTGAACACCGTGGTAGTGAGAAAACTTTGGATGGATTCAAACATATGACCTACAAAATAGCACAACAACCGAGTCAATGTCAACTTTTCCAAACCTAGTATGGCACGAATTCGAAATAATTACCCATATGCATGGTCCTTGGTTTAAATCTTACAATGTACACCGAATTGAAACATCGATATTAAGTCTCGTACTGTCTACATTCAAATGTTTTTTTAGCCCCACCCCTCGGCACACACACAACATACTTCCTGTATCAGTCAATCTTCCTCTCCTGACCACCTTAGGAAGCTATCGGTTTCCGACACACGTTCATTCTTTCCCTCCATGTTTCAATCTCTAACTCTCTCAACTGCACAACCCCCTTTTTCCACTCTGTTACCAAATGTATTTACCTCACACACCATCCATTGCACCCCATGCCGAGCTCTCTCTCTCTCTCCCACCCTCTCTCGCTAGATACATGCATTGCCTATCTAGCCCCCCAACCTCTCGTCCGCACGCACACACGTTGTCTATCTAGGTCACTCCCTCGAGACTGACTCACTCTTTCTTCCGCACGGCGGGCCACACTCGCTCAATATCGCTCTCTTTATTTGAGTCTCGATTAAACCCGTTTTCTTTCACACACAAATGATATATCTCCCTGTTTGGGCCTCGATCGACACACTCTATACTCTCTCACGCAGATTGTCTATCTAGGTCAGTCCATCCAAGCCGCCCCACTCTTTCGATCACATGGCGGTCCATGCTCGCTCAATCTCTCTCGACCTCTCTCTCTCTTTGTATGTCTCTATTGACCTTGCTCTTTCTCGGACACAAACGATATATCTCCATGTTTGAGCCCAATTCGACATATTCATATTGTATACTCTCTCATGCACATTGTCTATCTAGGTCACTCTCTCCAACCAGTCTCACTCTTTCGATCGCACGACGACCCGCACTCGCTCAATCTCTCTCCCTTTATATATTGTCGGTGTGGAACGACACCTATGGGATCACAAGAATCCCTACTACGGTTGCTGGGGTGCAGGGTTGTGAGAAGAGCGGGATTAGTAATCAGCACAAGGATTGTTTACCCAGGTTCGGGCCGCGAGAATGCGTAAAACCCTAGTCCTGCTTTGGTGGATGTATTTCAGAGAGTTCTTGAGCTCTCGAACTAGCTATGGTGAGTGTGTGGTTCGAAAGAGCCGAATCCCTCTCCAGTATGCCATGGGCCTCCTTTTATAGTCGAAAGGGGCTGCCACATTGGCATACAGGAGGTGGAAAGGCGTACAGTATTGCGAGCTTATCGCTCCTATTACAGGACAAGACGCATTTAATGCGTCGGCAAGGTGTCCTCTAGCTTTATCGAGGACGGGGGCGAGGCCCGTCCCGTCCGTCACCGCTCCTCCTTGCTTCGACACGCGCCCTGTCCAGTGATGCGTGCGGCGCCACGTAGGCAGGCAGGCAGCTGAGGTGGCGCGGTGGTGGAGCCTTCATGAAGATCTGCATGCCGCCACGTAGGCGCTTGATGAGTTGGCCTGGGGGCTGCATGTTGCCATGCAGGAGCCCGCTCAGCTGGTTGAGCTGGCAGCTGCATGCGAACGGTGGCGGAGACTTGGTTGGTGCGGGCCTGGCAGTGGCCCTGCTGGCGTCCTTGGTGAGGGCCTTGCCAGGTGGCCCGGCAAGGGTCTTGCCGTGGTGCGCTGTCGTCCCCGGCAAGGGTCTTGCCGGGGGTCTGGTGGCCTTCCTCGGCAAGGATCTTGCCGAGGATCATCGTCTTCTAATCCTCATCTGATCTTGAATATGTCTTCACAAAGATCTGCATGCCACCATAGAGGTGCCTTCCGAGCCCTGGCCCAACGTGGTTGATGATGTTGGAGACCGTGGGCTCAAGGGTGGCTCGCTCTGTTGGTGTGGGGCGAGCTGCCCCGGCAAGGGTCTTGCTGGGGCTCCTGGGGCCGTCCCCGACAAGGGTCTTGCCGGGGGAAACTGCTCCGCCCCTTTGCCTCTTTGCGTCCTTGGTCTTGGCGTTGCTCTTGCTGCCTCGGGCTTTGGTTTTACCTTGGTTCACCTCCCCTGCTCTGCTTAGTGTGGCTGTGGGTGCGGCTCCGACTGTCCGTGCACATGTAAAGGGGTACAAAGGTGCGCCCCTTCTTTTGTACATCGACAGGAGCCCCCGGGCCTGGGCCACACATAAACGTGACACGTTGTTGGGCCAGGCCCAAAACGGTGCGCGGGCAAGCGGGGCAGTTTTTACCGTGGTAAAACTTTTCGCGCGTCGCGCTTCCCACGATCTGTGTTGAATGCGTGACGTGGAGGGGCGCGCATGACGTGGGCGGCATGCGTGGGGTGGTTCCCGCATGCATGCGTCACATCGTGGTAAAGAGGCGGATCACGCTTTCCCCATAAAAAGAGGGAGGCGTGGAGGCGTGTCTCATTTACTGCACACAGGGCCGAGTTGCGGTCTTCAAGGCGTCCACACCCCATGATTACGGGGTGGGGAGAGGTCGCTTCACCTGTCCCTTCAATTCTGCACGTTTGCTAGGCGTCCTTCATGCGCTTGGGGTGGCAAGCGGTGGAGGCGGGGAACCGGGCCGCCGCTGGTTGGGGCAGCGGGTCGGTCTCGATTCCCTCCCTCTCTAGTGGCCGGATTGGCCGAGCAGGGCGGCCGAGCCCCAACCCGCCTCTTTATAAGGAGGGGGAAGGGGTGATGGCACCCCGTACTCTTCTGTCATCTATCTCCTCCTGCTTCTGCTTCTTCCTTCCACCCGCCATGGAGAAAGGGAATCCCGGTCCTTCGATGGTGGCGGCGAGGGTCGCCGCTCGACAGCGCGTCCCTCCTCCTCTTGAGCCCGTGGTGGTGGAGCCGACTGCGAGGGGAAGGGGGAGGGGACGAGGTCATGGGCGAGGCCGGAGCCGAGGTCATGGCGCTCGGGGAAGAGAGGGACGGGGCAGTGCGCCGGCTTCGCCTCCGCCAATAATGCCTTTTCCGATGGAAAGCCATGTCGGAGACCAGCCCCCCGAGTTCTTCATCAGGCTGCGTCGGCCTCCGTGTCGCCGTCTTTGTCTTCCCGCTCTGTTTGCTCGGGAAATGGAGCGTGACCCGCCCCAATCCCTCAGATTGCACATGAGGGGTTGTGGGAATGGGGGCACGCGGGTCGACGTTGACTTCCCAGCCCCTCGAGTCATGTACCTCCGTCATGGATGGAAGATGTTCGCTCGCATCCACAGCCTGACGGTGGGGCTCGTCCTCTATTTCAAATTAATGGAGGACGGCCTGCTCTCCGTCAAGGTCTTTGGAGACTTCGGGACTCACCTGAAGTGCTGCGTGGAGAGCTCCTCCGATGGAGATTCCGACGATGGACGCTCTTCCTCGAGCGAAAGTGATGAGGAGGACAGCGGGGCAGATGGCGGGGACGAGTCCGACTAGGCATCGGACTCCCCGCGCCTGTGCGGGTGCGGCAGCAGCAGCATCTACACCTGGCCGCTCCTCCGATAGAGTTTTGCCGGGGGAGGGGCCAGCTCCTTGAACTTCTCGGGGCCTTCTCCTTGGGCGGCTGGCATCAGGAGGCCGCGGAAGAGGAAGAGGGCGGGCGGCAAGGCCGTCAACCCGGAGTATGCTGGCACCGACGCCTTCGTCGCGTATTGGCGGTCCTGCCGCCTCGTCTTCCAGCTCCTTTCCTGGCACCGTCATCACCGGCCGACCCTTGGGCAGCCGCCGAGGTGTTCTCTTGGTGCTTTCTGTAGCTCGTAGCTTGCCTAGGCACCCCTTTTGCCCTTTCGCCTCCTTGACCTGCCTCCTGAGGAGAGGGACAAGAAAGGGATTACGGGCATCTTATCTCTTTTTTAGTTTGTAAGCCTTCGGGCCTTTGTTAAATTTAGAACTTGTAACCCTCTTGCTCATGTTTTCCATTTCGCATAGACTGTACCTGTACATGATGTTTTTAATGAAAAAGGGGTGCTTGCCGGGGTTTTTCGTTCATGGGTGGAACCCTCGACAAGGATTGAATCCTTGTTACTATTTAAGATAAACGTTTTCCTCCCAGCAACAGGCCTTGCCGTCCCCCCACTTCGCTCAACCATTCTCGCGCCCTTGGCGGAGGCAGGGATGAAGCGGGCTTAGGCTCCTCGTTCTATCTCCTTGCAGCCACGAGTACGACCAAATCCGGGCCCAGGAGATAATCCTTGGGTATAGAAACAGGGAGCACGGTGGCCTAGGAATAAAACGAGGTTTCACATATCCCAGTTCCATATCGAATTGCATGACAAAGGATAAAAGACTCATCGGGGTCTGCAGCCCCCGGCAACCTCATCTTGCCGCGGTCGGATCCTTGTACTTGCAGCCCTCGGCAACTCTTGTTTGCCGGGGTCGGGACACCGGCCCGTTCGTTAAGTAGCTCAGCAGAAGTGCTCATGTGTCCTGCGAACCAAAAGGGGACAGAAAAGAAACAGAGAGATGCGCACTCGACGTTTAGGCTAGGGGTTAGTCGCCGCTAAGCACTATCAACCCTAACCAAGGAAGAGACTCGACCTAGCATGCATGCTATAACTTAGGGTGCCAGTGCTTCATTTATTTATGCTCAGGGTCTGCGCCTAGCTCTGTACAAAGGGTTACATGCCTTGCCGGCAAAGCTTGTACAAAAGGTGGCTTGCCGGGAGGCCCGGCAAGCCGCGCCTTATGGGTAAAACTTGCGAAGATGCTCGATGTTCCAAGAGTTGCTCACTGGGACAGTATCTTCGGTCTCCACGCAGACTGCACCAGGCCTGGTGACTCGTATTACCCGATAAGGGCCTTCCCACTTCGGCATCAACTTGTTGGAATTCTTGGCCGACTGAACGCGCCGAAGAACAAGGTCGCCTTCCTCAAAGCTTCGGGCATGAACCTTGCGGCTATGGTAGCGGCGCAAGGCTTGCTGGTAGCGTGCTGCTCTCACAGCCGCCCGAAGACGATCTTCTCAAGGAGCGTTGCGTCATCTTGCCGCAACTGCTCTTGCTCAAGCTCATCATAAGAGAGCACTTGAGATGACCCGTATATGAGTTCCGTGGGGAGAACTGCCTCCGCCCCGCATACTAGGGCAAAGGGTGTCTGACCGGTGGCTCGATTTGGCGTCATCCTAATCGACCAAAGAACCGCCGACAACTCATCAATCCAGCGCCTTCTGCTCTTGTGCAGCTTGTCAAAAGTCTTTTCCCTCAAGCCCCGCAATACTTCAGCATTTGCCCTCTCCGCTTGGCCGTTGCTCCGTGGGTGTGCCACGGAAGCAAAATAGACCTTGCTGCCGAGGTCTTGAATGTATTGCATGAAGGTGTGGCCTGTGAACTGTGTGCCGTTGTCGGTGATGACCCTGTTGGGTACACCAAAACGGCAAACTAGTCATTTGATGAACTTGACGGCTGACTGGGCTGTCACCTTTCTCACCGCCTCCTCCTCCGGCCATTTTGTGAACTTGTCGATTGCAACGTACAAGTACTCAAAGCCCCCGACAGCACGGGGGAAGGGGCCTAGTATGTCGAGCCCCCAGACCGAAAATGGCCAGGAAAGAGGAATTGTTTGAAGGGCTTGAGCTGGTTGATGAAGCTTCTTTGAATGGAACTGACACGCTTCACTTGGTTACTAGTGTCGTCGCATCCTAGAGGGCAGTGGGCCAAAACAAACCTTGCTGGAATGCCTTGCCGGCAAGGGCCCTCGACCCTATGTGGGAGCCACATATGCCTCCATGTATCTCTGCCAATAGCTCCAGTCCTTCCTCCCGGGGGATGCACTTCAATTTCACACCGTTCGATCTCTTTCTGTACAGGACGTTGTCGATGAACTGGTACAAGGCGGACCGGCGTGCTACTTTCTCTGCTTCTTCCTGCTCTCAGGAAGTTCCCCTGTCTGGAGGAATTGGACGGTATACTGTGCCCATGCCGGAGCCTGGGGCTCAACGGTAAGGACCAAAGGCATTTCCTCTGCCATGGGAGCGGTTGTCTCTACGGCCAGGGCTTGATGCCCTGCCGGAGCCAGCTGCTCCTTGGCAAGCTCAGGGTCCATGGCAACATCCTCGCCGGTAGCCCCAGGGGGCTCGGCGGGAAAGTACTTGCCGGGGCCTGATTTTCTCTGCTTGTTCTGCTTCGTTGATGGTTCGACAGATGGCTGAGTTAACCGGAGCAAAAAGGTACCTAGTTCCACACGTAACTTGAATGCAGCACGCTTTGACAGGTAATCGGCAATGCCGTTCTCCGCTCGGGGAACGTGCTCCGTACGGATACCGTCAAAGCGCTCCTCCAGCTTCCTCACCTCATCTACATAGGCCTCCATCAATGGACTCTGGTAATCCTTGTTGACCTGTCTGACAACAAGCCGCGAGTCACCCTTGACGATGAGTTTCTTAACCCCGAGGTCCGCCGCGATCCTGAGACCGACAAGCAGCCCCTTGTATTCAGCAGTGTTCTTTGTGGACATCTCCCTGGGAAAGTGCATCTGGATCACATACTTGTGGTGCTCTCCGGTGGGTGCGACGAGCAGCACACCAGCACTGGTGCCTTGCAGCGAGAAAGCTCCATCAAAGTATATAATCCAGCCGCGAACTGTTTCCTTGTCGGGGAGAGCAGTCTCCTAGATTTCTTCATCAGGCGTCGAGGTCCATTCTGCAATGAACTCTACCAAGACCCTGCTCTGGATCGTCGATGTACTTTCAAATCTTAGACCAAAACTTGACAACTCCAAGGCCACTCCACAATCCTTCCGGTCATGTCTGAGTTGTGCAGTATCCGTTGCAGCGGGAGGCGAGTGACAACAGTGATCTCGTGGGCTTGGAAGTAATGATGCAGCTTCCTCGAGGCCATAAGGAGGCCGAAGAGCAATTTCTGCACACCGAAATACCTTGATCTAGCCCCTGCAAGAGGGAGCTGAAAAAGTAAACCAGGTGCTGCATCATTTTCTCCTTCTGCACCACTCCACTCGACGGCGCGGGTTCCGTCCCGATGGTGTTAGACTCTGTCAGGGGCCTTGCCTTGCTGGCACCAGGCCCTGCCAGGGGAGTCTCTGACTTGCCATCTGTTGGTCCTGCCGCCGCCACTACCTCTTTGTTGACCTCCCTCTGTGCTACTAGCGCGACACTGACCACTTGATTCGTCGCCGCTAGATATAGCAGCAATGGCTCTTGTGGTTTGGGCGCGACTAGTACTGGTGTAGAGGAAAGGTACCTCTTTAGGTCTTGCAATGCCGCCTCGGCCTCGGGGGTCCACTCCATAGGGCCCGCCTTCTTCGGGATTCTGAAAAAGGGGAGGGCACGCTCGGCAGACTTGGAGATGAATCGGATCATTGCGGCAACGCAGCCAGTTAGCCGACGCACATCCTTGATCCGCTTGGGCGCCTCAATCTGATCGATAGCCTTGATCTTGTCTGGGTTTGCCTCGATCCCACGCTGTGACACAAAGAACCCGAGAAGTTTGCCGGACAGAACACCGAAGACACACTTCTCAGGGTTCAGCTTGAGGTTGATCTTGCGCAGGTTGGCAAACCTTTCTTCTAAGTCTTGCACAAGAGTTGCCCTGTCCTTGGTTTTCAC
Source organism: Triticum urartu (assembly GCF_003073215.2). NCBI lineage: Eukaryota > Viridiplantae > Streptophyta > Magnoliopsida > Poales > Poaceae > Triticum > Triticum urartu. The sequence continues at coordinate 482,695,924 of NC_053024.1, forward strand.
CACTATGTCATCCATATATGCTTCCATATTTCTATGTAGCTGGGGTTCAAAACCAATTTGGACTGCTCTTGCAAATGTTGAACCAGCACTCTTCAACCCGAAAGGCATCCGTAGAAAGCAGTACGTACCACATGGGGTGATGAATGCTGTCTTCTCTTCATCTTCTCTTCTCATGAAGATCTGGTGGTATCTCGAGTAGGCATCGAGGAATGATAGCAGATCACACCCGGCTCTGGAGTCAACAATCTGGTCAATGCGCGGCAACGGGAAGGGGTCCTTAGGACAAGCCTTATTGATATCTGTGTAGTCAATACACAGCCTCCACTTCCCATTTGCCTTGCGCACAACCACCGGATTGGCCAACCACGTCAGATGGAGCACTCCTCTCACCAAATCTACTGCTTCCAGTTTCCTGATCTCCTCTGTGATGAACTCCTGTCGTTCCAAAGCCTGCTTCCTGACCTTCTGCTTGACAGGCCGTGCATGAGGACAGACAGCAAGATGGTGCTCAATAACCTCCATGGGAACGCCGGGGATGTCGGATGCTTGCAAATACATCGACATTCGCCCGCAGGAAGGCGACAAGCGCGCTTTCCTATTTGCTGTCAAGGCTGGAGCTTATGGTGAAAGCCCCTCCCGTGCCATCCTCCCTGACGGACACCATTTTGGTCTCTGGCGGTGCAGCTCTGGATTTCTTGCTCTTGCCGGTGGAGCTCTCTGGCACGTCCTCGACGATAGCACAACACTCCGAAGAGGTGCGCTCACCGGAGTGGGTGCGAGAAGTCTTGCCGGTCTTCTTCTTCCCTCCCGGGGCTTCAGCGGCAGGAGCAAGTGCCTTGGCGGCAGCTGGTGCAACTGCTTCCCGGTAGAGTAGGTCGGCACAGATCAGCGCGTCCTTCTTGTCGGAGGGGACAGTGATGATGTTCATCGGCCCAGGCATCTTCAGCGTATTGTAGGCATAGTGTGACACCGCCATGAACTTGGCTAGTGCCGGGCGGCCGAGAATCCTGTTGTAGGGCAAGGGGATCTCGGCTACGTCAAAGACAACGCTCTCCGTCCTGTAGTTCAGCTCGCCTCCAAATGTCACAGGCAGTGTGACCTTCCCCTTCGGCTGGCTCCTTCCCGGGTTGACCCCTTGAAACGTGCCCGTTTCCTCGAGGTCTCCATTAGGGATTTGTAGCCTTTTGATCACAACGGGCGAGATCAAGTTCAGACCGGCCCCGCCGTCAACCAGCATCTTGTTCACCATGAGGTTGTGTATTATTGGCGAAACCAACAATGGCAAACACCCAACCGCAGTCGTGGGGTCAGGGTGATCCTCGGCATCAAAGATGAGGGGTGTGCTGGACCACTTCAGCGGCTTCTGAGCATCGAACGAGGGCTTCGCTGGTGTAATCTCACGCACCCACTGTTTAAGCTGACGGTGAGAAGTATGCAGCGAGGCACCGCCGTCGACGCACATGGCCTCCATAGCCTTCTGGAACTCTTGCTCGTCGGACTCGTCATCCTCGTCATGATCATCATCTTCTTGCTTTTTGTCACGGCCCCAGGCGGGCCTCTCTTGTTGGTTGTCCTTGCCGCGGCGGCCTCCTTGGCCGCCACGCTTCTTGCCAGATCCCTCGGCACCATCCTGGTCCTTCTCCTTGTCCTGCCTTTCGTACTCAGGTTTTTGCTTCTCAGCAAGCAGCTCGACTTGTCGGCAGTTTTGGAGGTCGTGGCCTTTGGTGCGGTGGATCTTGCAGTACTGCTTGCCAGAGCTTCCTGGCTTGTCGGTAGCCGCCAAGGCCCGGCAGGTGGCGCACCCAGCAATCTCCTTGCCGGGGCCGTCTGCCTTGACCTTCTTGGCAGCGCCGGTGTCATCAGATCCTTCAACGGCAAGCATGGCCTGGCCCTTGCGTTTCCTATTGCGGCACCGACCCTTCTTTGTCGGGGCGGCGGCATCTTCGTCAGAGGAGTTGGTTTCCACGCCGGCGTCTTCGCCGGGGTACTTCCTTCCCTCTTCAGCACGGGCACACTTATCGGCCAGAATGTAGAGTTCGGCCACATCCTTAACCTTGGTCATCGCCAGCTCTTCGCGCATCTTGCGATTGCGCACGTTCTGATGGAACGCGCTGATCACAGCGGCGGGATGAACGTCAGGGATGTTGTACTGCACCCGGCTGAACCTTTGGATGTACTTGCGCAGGGTTTCCCCTTCCTTCTGGGGGATGATATGCAAATCACTGGCCTGACCATGAGCTTGGTGGCCTCCTGTGAAGGCGCCAACGAACTCATGGCACAGATCCGACCAAGAAGAAATGGAATCTGCCGGCAGGTGCATCAACCAAGACATAGCATTGGGCTTCAGCGCCAGCGGGAAATAATTGGCAAGCACCTTGTCGTCTCGAGCTCCGGCAGCCTGCATCGTGATGGTGTAGATGCTGAGGAACTCGGACGGATGGGTCTTGCCAGTGTACTTCTCACCGACGTACGGCTTGAACGTGTGGTGGGACGACCACTGGAACCGCCGCAGCTCGCGGGTAAAGGCCGGACAGCCCACCTCGTAAGGTAGGCCGCCGGAGCCCCCCTGCGCTGGGTGGTCCATAGCGGGTCCTGCCCGCTTGTCCGACTGGTGGCGTGTATCATGCCGGCGCTCAATAGTGGTTCGAGCATCTTCGTGAGCTCGTTCTCAGAAAACTTGGCGCTGATCGCGGTGGGTCCGCGGGTCGGATGACGCTATAGAGATGTTATCACAAGCATCGTCACGACAGGCCGACGCCCGCGGTGGCTGGCGAGGGGCAGGAGAGTGCACTATGACCGCAGCACCCCCGGTCTTCCCTTCTCTGGCATGTGGCGGCTCGGTGGGGCGCCGGCCCGAGGGCCCCGCCGGTCGCGGGTCATCTTTGTTGGCGACGGCGACGAGGCTCCGGATGGTGGCCCTCCACTCGTCTAACTTCTTCGCAGCGGGAGGGAAGTCGAGGAGCAGTTGCGCGCGCGCCAAAGCTTCTGCTGGCATGGGTTGCGGCGACAGCTGCGTGGACCGTGGCATGCTCCGACTTCTAACCACGTTAGAAGGAGCTCCATCACGACCCAGCGGCTGCGCGCCATTTTGCCAGCACTCCGGCAGGCATGCTGAACTCCTTCATCACGCGGATGACACACATGACTCTTCCACGGCGGTGCCCAGGGTCACCGGCGTGGTAACGCTGCTCGTCGCGCACACCATGGGAAGAGCACGTAGTGGTCGCCGGCGTGGGCGTCTTGGAGGTCGCTGCGCTACCCGGGGGTGGCACAACGACACTCTTGGAGGGCCCCGCGCCGCCTGCGGGGGCCCAGCTCCATCTTTGGATCGAGCGATGTGCGGCCGGTCGTCTGGCGCACGAACGACGCCGCTCGTCAGGCTCTAACTGCCAGGGCGATGCTGGTGCTCGCGGACCGCGGCCCGGGTCCTATCCGCGACTGGCTCGCTGCTTGCCCGCACTAGCACGGGCCGTTCGGCTCCCAACGAGCCGATCGCCGTGGCCGTCTTCTTCTTGGGGGCCATGGTGACGAAGAACTACTAGGCTAACTACTAGACCAGATCCTCACAGTTGCGGCCCCTACCTGGCGCGCCAAAGATGTCGGTGTGGAACGACACCTATGGGATCACAAGAATCCCTACTACGGTTGCCGGGGCGCATGGTTTTGAGAAGAGCCGGATTAGTAATCAACACAAGGATCGTTTACCCAGGTTCGGGCCGCGAGGATGCGTAAAACCCTAGTCCTGCTTTGGTGGATGTATTTCAGAGAGTTCTTGAGCTCTCGAACTAGCTATGGTGAGTGCGTGGTTCGAAAGAGCCGAATCCCTCTCCAGTATGCCATGGGCCTCCTTTTATAGTCGAAAGGGGCTGCCACAGTGGCATACAGGAGGTGGAAAGGCGTACAGTATTGCGAGCTTATCGCTCGTATTACAGGACAAGACGCATTTAATGCGTCGCTGAGGTGTCCTCTAGCTTTATCGGGGATGGGGGCGAGGCCCGTCCCGTCCGTCACCGCTCCTCCTCGCTTCGACACGGGCCCTGGCCAGTGATGCGTGCGGCACCACATAGGAAGGCAGGCAGCTGAGGTGGTGCGGTGGTGGAGCCTTCACGAAGATCAGCATGCCGCCACGCAGGCGCTTGATGAGTTGGCCTGGGGGCTACTGTAAGTGCATCTAGTGCCCCCTAGTGATTTTGGTGTATTGAAGACTTATAGGTTAAGGGACTAATGCATGTGTGAGTGTACACAGGTCTATAAGTCTATGAGGAGTTTAATATTTATAGGAAAAGTCGACCCCTAAAAATGACTATCTTCGACTGAAGATTTTGGTATTTCTGAAGACTTTCATGAAGACTTTGAAAGTGAAGAAATTGGTGTGTCCGTGAAGACTTGATATTCATGCGAGAAATATGAAGCTTGAAGACTTTCGTGTTCATAGTTTTGTTTTTCTCTTTCTTGAGTCATAGGAAACACCGTACTGTTAAAGGGGGTCGAGGAAATACTAAGGAAAAATTTCCATGTGATGCTCAACTCAAAATCCTACACCTACCAATCCCTTCGAGTGAAGCCATTGGAAATCTCATACAGTTCAGTCAATTTCTTCAGTGACAGAGACGAAGTTCTTCTGGTCTCTGAGGAATTTGTCCTGACCGAGGAGTTAGGAATTCGCCAGTGCGGATTGCCTACACAGTGAGGAACATGATAGCCCTGAGGATTTTACTACTCAAAATTCCGACCGTTGTTGTGCTATGCGCCAGCTGTCCCAAAATATCTATCCACCTAACGGTCATATCATTGAAGGGCATTTATGTCTTATCATGTCGGGCTGCTCCCTAGGCTATAAATAGCCGCCCCCTACAACCACTAGCTGGTTGGCTACTCCGAGAGAAACTGGCACTTGTCATTTAAGAGCAACCCATCCTCTAAGGACTTTGAGCGAAAATCATCAAGTGAGGAAAAACCCAAAACCCAAAACCCAAACACCTACAAACCCCAAGTGATTGAGCATCACTGAAGAGATTGATCCTGAGTGGATCCGACGCTTGTTACCTTTGAAGACTGTGCTTCTTCCAGACGGTTAGGCGTCATGGTCTAGAGCATCCAATAGGAATTGTGGATCGCCGAGTGATCAAGTTGGTGAAGGTTTGGAAGTCGCCTGAAGACTTAGCACGAGTGATTGGACGAGGTCTGTGTGACCTTAGTTCAAAGAGAATACGATGAGGACTGGGTGTCTTGGACTAAGTGTCCTTGACTGGGTGTCCGGGACTGTGTGTCCTCGAGTTTAAATACTCAGCCGCTCCAACCAGACGTACAACTGAGACAGCAGTTAGAACTGGTCTACCAAATCATTGTCTTCACCAAGCTTACTGGTTCTATTTCCTCAACTCTTTCATTTCCTCATAACTGTGATGTGTGTTTTTTCATATCTGTGTTTGAAGACTTTGACTGAAGACATTCTCAATTCCCTCAGTTCAGTTTCTTCAGTCTGTTTGTCTTCATCCTGTGTTATCCTGTGATTACGCTTCCTGTACTCTGTGCCTGTCTTCATTTCATCATGATGACTATGCTTGTATTTTGTCATGTTTACTTTTGAGTACTTATTTCGCTGCTAGTAGTTCTTTGCTAAGGAATTTCCTCACCGGCAAATTCCTCAGTGAAGAATTTCATAAAAATCACCTATTCACCCCCCCTCTAGTCGATATATCACACTTTCAACTGCATGTTGCCACGTAGGTGCCCGCTCAGCTGGTTGAGCTGGCAGCTGCACGCGAACGGTGGCGGAGACTTGGTTGGTGTGGGCCTGGCAGTGGCCCTGCTGGCGTCCTCGGTGATGGCCTTGCCGGGTGGCCCAGCAAGGGTCTTGCCGTGGTGCGCTGTCGTCCCCGGCAAGGGTCTTGCCGGGGGTCTGGTGGCCTTCCTCGGCAAGGATCTTGCCGAGGATCATCATCTTCTAATCCTCATATGATCTTGAATATTTCTTCACAAAGATCTGCATGCCACCATAGAGGTGCCTCCCGAGCCCTGGACCAACGTGGTTGATGATGTTGGAGACCGTGGGCTCAAGGGTGGCTCGCTCTGTTGGTGTGAGGCGAGCTGCCCTGGCAAGGGTCTTGCCGGGGCTGCTGGGGCCGTCCCCGGCAAGGGTCTTGCTGGGGGAAACTGCTCCGCCCCTCTGCCTCTTTGCGTCCTTGGTCTTGGCGTTGCTCTGGCTGCCTCGGTCTTCGGTTGTACCTTGGTTCACCTCCCCTGCTCTGCTTGGTGTGGCCGTGGGCGCGGCTCCGGCTGTCTGTGCACAGGTAAAGGGGTACAAAGGTGTGCCCCTTCTTTTGTACACCGACATATATGTAATCGATTGACCTTGCTTCCTCCCACGCACAAAATATATCTACATGTCTGTGACTGGATCATCTTTCAAGCTCTATCTTACAGCCCTCACCCTTCCCAAAAGCTCAATCAAACAATATCTCTCCAGAGCATATATATATTTTCAATGAATGTCAGACCACACTCACTTTGTCTCTCTATCTATATGTCTCTCGATTGACCTTGCTTTCTCACGCCGTATCTTCCACACATTGAAGCTACCTCTCCATCCCTCACAAAGCCGGAGCTATTTACATTGCGAGGGGGACTCCAACCTTGGATTAATTTGTATAGGCATTTATTCCGGTGGGTTTAGATTATATTTTTGTAGCATTCGGCCCACAACTACTCCAAACACCGTTGCAACCCCCCGCACCTCCCCCATTTGATTTCCCTCTGGCTCGGTCATCGCTCTCTCACACGTCCTTTCTCGCCTTCAACGTCGCACCATGGTATTATTGCAAAAAATTTGGTTGTTCTCTTTAATTATTACAAATAAGCTACAAAACTACACACCGATAGTCCACTTGGAATGGAACAAATTTCGACCCACAAATTAAAGTGCTACAAACTACACACCGAGGGGCTCACTTGTCATGAAACAAATTTGGACCCATATACAAATTAAAAAAAATAATGGACGAGGATCAAACATGCGACCAGGGCCTTCAAGCCGCACGTCAATAGGCAACATACGTGGAACAACAATGTTTGTTGTACCCCCCCCTTTGTTCATATAATGTTTTTATATTACCACAACCTATTTAATTGATAACATGGAATATTATTTTTAGTACATTAGTGGGACCGGCTCGTTAGCACGTACTATTCGCCTTCACTTACTGGTGGGTTCCATGTGTGCTCTCTCTCTCTCCTCCCCTTCTGCGTTTAGGCGCACGGGCAAACACGAAGAACTCGCAGGCGATGTTGCGTTGACCATATCTGGACGCGTTCACAAGTGACGGCACCAGTTTCATGTACTAGTAGTACTAGTCAATGTGTACGTGCAATGCACATTAATTTGAAAGTATATTAAGTACATGCGGATATAAAGTAGGGTATTATTTGCATGTTATTATGTGATTAGCACTTTTTTTGGCATGAAATTAACTACACGCTAAACATGTTGAGCACTCGACATTGAAGCAGTCTAGGTCGTTGGATGAGAAGGAATACATGTGGCTCGATGACATTTTATATTTAATTTGATACGGCTCTAGTAGAACATTCAATCGATCAAACCATAGATTTCATTCAGTCTGACTCCGACTTTACATTTATACGACGATCGACCTAAAATAAACGAAAATGATAAATGTTCGGATTTTAAGCATGGCAATCCGAACGTTTTTCATGACAAATTTAGATTACACGGCGGCGACGGGGGCATCTTGTGGTGGGAAGCGGCTCCTCGACCGTGCTCTGTGTGTCGTCGGCCACTGACCGACGGCGATGGCGGTGTCTTGCGCCGTTGTTGACGTACTCCTAGACGTTGGCCCTAGCTTCCAGGAAGGCCACAATGTTCTGAACTTCGGTCTCCACGAGCGAGTCAACTGGCGGGAGGAGGCGACTGGCGTTGGTGCAAGGAAGCGGTCGACGGCGGCCATCCATGCCGCTGAGGGAGGCACTAGCACCCATGCAAGGACATGCGCTGGCAACGGCGTGGCGAAGACATTCGTGTGCATGGGCACCGGTACGGGCGCGCACATCAGTGCACGCGCAGGTGCATGCGCTGGCAGGTGCACGGGCACCGGCATAGGCGTGCGCGTCAGTGCACGCGCAGGCGCATGCGTTGGCAGGTGCACGGGCACCGACACGGGCGTGCGCATCAGTGCACGCGTAGGCGCATGCGCTGGCAGGTGCACGGACGCGTGAAAGTCGGCAGGGACCTCGTGGAACCCCGTGGCATCAAGCACTGTGACAATGTGCGGCTCCCAGCCCATCAATGCCACGGGGATGGGAGTTGGCGCAGTCGGGGCGACGGGAGCCAGAACGGGAGCGGGGACAGGCGCGGCGTCTTCCCGCAAGGCCGGTTCAAGCTCGTCCCAAAGCGCCTTATGTTCTAGAGACTTCGGCTGGGTGTCTTCCTCAGGAAACTAGAAGACTAAGGGCAGACCATCGTGATGCGGCATGGCGTACGGTTAGGTCAGCCTGGTTGGAGGTAGACGACGGGAGAATCAGAGGGGAAGAGAGAAGATTGTAGCGATACCGGGTAATGTGGGGTTGATTTTAAACTGCGGCGCCAGCGACATTAAAAGTGGGAGCAGTTGGGACGAATGTGGGCAGCGGAGCTTGCTACCTCTTGAGCACTGTGTTGGTTTTCTCTTGAAGAGGAAAGGGTGATGCAGTAAAGTAGCGTAAGTATTTTTCTCAGTTTTTGAGAACCAAGGTATCAATCCAGTAGGAGACCACGCTCGAGTCCCACGCACCTACACAAATAAATAAGAACCTCGCAACCAACGCGATAAAGGGGTTGTCAATCCCTTCACGGTCACTTACGAGAGTGAGATCCGATAGATATGATAAGATAATATTTTTGGTATTTTTATGATAAAGATGCAAAGTAAAATAAACGGTAATAGAAATAGCCAAGTGTTGGAAGATTAATATGATGGAAAATAGACCCCGGGGCCATTGGTTTCACTAGTGGCTTCTCTCAAGAGCATAAGTATTACGGTGGGTAAACAAATTACTGTCGAACAATTGATAGAATTGAGCATAGTTATGAGAATATCTAGGTATGATCATGTATATAGGCATCACGTCCGCGACAAGTAGACCGAAACGATTCTGCATCTACTACTATTACTCCACACATCGACCGCTATCCAGCATGCATCTAGAGTATTAAGTTCATAAGAACAAAGTAATGCTTTAAGCAAGATAACATGATGTAGAGGGATAAACTCATGCAATATGATATAAACCCCATATTTTTATCCTCGATGGCAACAATACAATACGTGTCGTTTCCCTTGCTGTCACTGGGATCGAGCACCGCAAGATTGAACCCAAAGCTAACCACTTCTCCCATTGCAAGAAAGATCAATCTAGTAGGCCAAACCAAACTGATAATTCGAAGAGACTTGCAAAGATAACCAATCATACATAAAAGAATTCAGAGGAGATTCAAATATTGTTCATAGATAAACTTGATCATAAACCCACAATTCATCGGATCTCGACAAACACACCGCAAAAGAAGATTACATCGAATAGATCTCCAAGAAGATCGAGGAGAACTTTGTATTGAGATCCAAAGAGAGAGAAGAAGCCATCTAGATAATAACTATGGACCCGAAGGTCTGAGGTAAACTACTCACACATCATCGGAGGGGCTATGGTGTTGATGTAGAAGCCCTCCGTGATCAATGCCCCCTCCGGCGGAGCACCGAAAAAGGCCCCAAGATGGGATCTCACGGGTACAGAGAGTTGCGGGGGTGGAAATAGGGTTTTGGCTCCGTATATGATGTTTCCTGGGTATATGGGTATATACAGGAGGAAGAAGTACGTCGATGGAGCAACGAGGGGCCCACGAGGGTGGAGGGCACGCCCAGGGGGGTAGGTGCGCCCCCTGCCTCGTGCTCTCCTCGTTGATTGCTTTACGTAGACTCCAAGTCCTCTGGATCACGTTTGTTTTGAAAATCACGTTCCCGAAGGTTTCATTCCGTTTGGACTCTGTTTGATATCCTTTTCCTTCGAAACACTGAAATAGGCAAAAAAACAACAATTTGGGCTGGGTCTCCGGTTAATAGGTTAGTCCCCAAAATAATATAAAAGTGTATAATAAAGCCCAATGAACATCCAAAACAAAATATAATATAGCATGGAACAATAAAAAATTATAGATACGTTGGAGACGTATCAGAGCCTGGTCAAAGGGCTCGCTTCCCGGTGAGCCTGCGTAGCGGTCTGCTCCCACGCCTCCCATCGACTCACACGCTTTCTCGGACGACACCTGCCGATGAGAAGCGGGACCCGTGGCGGCACGTAAATGCCCACGATTTCAATAGTGAAAGCGTTCGCCTTAACGTGACAGGTCTTTATTCCAAAATATCTTGGCTCTTCATTTGTGCAACTTCTCATAAGCAACTTGTCTCAAATTGAAGAAAAAAATTACGTAGGAATATTTGTGCCATATCATGTGACCACAGTTTCATGAATTTCTGGTCACTTTTCGATTTCCTGAAATTTAAAATTCAGGATTCGAAACAATATCATAGCCTGCATCATGCAATAAATTTTCAAGCGATACATCTTTCATGTTGTATTTCTTAAGAAAGAATTTGGTCAAACATTTTGCTTAGTTAGACTTCAGACAAGTCATATATGCAGAGTAAAAGGGTAATCCCTCCGTACCAGTACGTTGCGTGATATATTAACTCAAGTACTAGGCACGAACAAATGGGCTCAATTCTGTGCTCATCCTGAGTAGTATTACTAGGCAATGCAGTTGAGGGGTGACCTTGGGTAGCGGCGATCGAGGGAATTGAACCGTGCTCGGCACGGTAGGTAACATTGTCTAGTTACTAAAGCATCCCTCCATTGTTCATCGGTAGTCATTATGGACCGGCGACATGAGGGGAATTTCCTAGGGCTGGAATTCTGGCCGCCATATATTTCGACTCGAAACGCAGAGGCTCGACTGGTTGGGGTTGGCTAATGTGCGTACCACGCACACCACGAGAAGGACACGAGCCTGATTTTTTTAGGATCAACACGAGCCAAGGTCTGGCTGGTACGCCGTTGGGTCCTACCATTCGAGAATACAAAAGGAATCTTTTAAATTGCCGAACAAATCTATGTGTATTACAATGCCCTTATTTTCCTTGCAAATAGTAATCTCAATTTGGTAATTGATTTATGATGAGTTCTTGAATTAGAGTGAGTTTGTGATATAGTGATCTCAACGTGGATTTCACATTTCATGGTATTCCTAGTAAGTTTTTCATTGCAAATTCAAATTTAAAAGATGAACGGTATGGTGGTGATAAAACTTTGTATGTATCAAGTATATGACCACACACACACACATGCGCACGCGCGAACACAACAACAATCCAATAAGTATAGTGCATCTTTTTTCCAAACCATGTATGTATGACACAAATTCAAAAATACTCCTTCTGTTCCTAAATATATTCTTTTAGAGATTTCAACAAGTGACTACATACGGAGCAAAATGAGTGAATCTACACTCTAAAATATGTCTATATACATTAGCAAAATGTAAGACATGCATGGTCCTCAATTCAATATTTTGAATGGACAGGAAACTGAAACATGAATATTAAGTCTAATACTACAGTACATGCAAATGTTGTGTTTAGGCGGAGCTATGTAGATTGTCGGGGGTTAACCCCTCGAGCCTAGATAAAATTATGAAGCTCTGTTTAGAATTTTTTAGATTATATTTGTCCCCACCCTCTCAAACACCGATTGGTTGTGCAACCCCCTCCTCCCCAGGAAAATATCATGTGCCCCCACACCTTAGATGCTATTTGTTGATACGAGTTGCTTGGAGCTTGTTGATTTGAGATATAGCAGCTCACATGATGTCTTGATATTTTTACAGGAAACCTTAATGAGTTTGAGAATTACACACAATTTGTACAAAAACTACTTAGATGCCCTTGGATCCCATATCCAACGACCTCAAAGCTCGTATCACCGTAGCATCTAAGATGAAGGAGGACATCATATTCTCCTGTATGTAAGAATATCATGTGCTACCACACCTTAGATGCTTTGGTGATACAAGCTCTTCGGAGCCGTTGGATTTGTGACCCAACAACTCCTCGGTGGTTCGAATGTTTTTTTGCAGAAAAGCCCCCAAAGAGTTCGACCACTGCTTACAAGCACAAAGACTGCTCAGATGCCATTGGATCTCAAATCAAACGACCTCGAAGCTCGTATCACCGTACCATCCAAGCTGCGAGAGCACATGTTGTTTTCTCGCACGGGAGAATATGAGGTGCTCCCGCACCGTAGATTCTATGGTGATACAAGTTCACGGAGATCTAACGGCTCACAGTAGGAGGTTTGAATTTTTTTTGCAATATACGCCTGAGAAAGTTTGGAAATTGCGCAGAAAGTACAAGTACTACGCATGTGGCATCTGATCACAGATCATACGACCTAGATGCTCGTATCATCATAGCGGCTAATTAAGCTACGGGGAGCACCTAATATGAGCAACGGGGAGCCGTTGGATCCAAGATGCAGCGGCACACACGAGGCCTGAATTTTTTATTTGCAAAAAAACTTGGAGAGTTTGGAAATTGCGCATCGAACATATAAATCACTCTAGGCTACCCGCCTCCCTCGGGCGTTTGCGCTCGAAAGTGATTTTGTGCCGCTCGATCAATTTACTGTGGCTGTTTTTACCTTGGTGTCAATTGGTCAACCGTCCACTATTTTTTACCCACGCGTTGATAAATTAATTGACTGACTGCTGGGTCCGCGCATGTGTGGGGCTGGTGTGCAGTGGGCGTGGTGCGCGCTCGTGGCGTCGCTAATTGGCATGGCTTACCTTGGTCCTAGGTGGCCAGCCAAGTTAATCAGCCGATAATTTGTAAAAATGCAATAAACCCCCTCCGGCCCATAATATAAGATGTTAATTCATCCAATATGTCAGTATATCAGACGTTATAAGATATTATATAATGGGACAAAGGGAGTGTTGTACTACATCATTGTGCAATTGCTGTTTAGCTTCTAATATTAACTTGGTGCTTTTAGGTACATATGTCATTGGTAAAGTCCGCGCTTTGACCCTTTCTGCGTATGGGGCAATGAAATATTGATGAACCAGCATCAAGTGAGAAAGGTGATAAAGATTGTTAGTAAAATGGGTCATAAGATGACAATTAAACTATTTTTTTACACTTTATCTAAGACAACAACGAGCTGCAGGATGATAAGTAAGAACTCTGCAGTCTTCTTTTTACTGTCCATAATAAGTTGTGTTAGATGACATGTCTAATTTTTTTTTCTTTGCAGTGATTCCCAAAGTAGTTTACTCAAGGGGCGATTGGCGTGGTGATGCATTCTGACCGGGCGAGGGCGACGTGGGGTGGGTACTCTGGTTCTTTGGTGGATTCCAGCTGATTTACTCGCCCGTGGTCTACCCTGGTTCTTCGGTGGTCCTGATTGCCACTTGGTCCCGCGGTGCAGTGACTGGGGTGATCGGGGTGCTTGGTGTGTTCTCTCCACCAAATAAGACCAGGGTGGGGGTGAGTTTTCCGTACATAGCTTGTTCACTGGGTCGTGATCTACCCAGCTGCGTTGGTGGCCCCGTAGAGGAATGGGCCCGTTTGCAGTGGCTTGGGTGTGGGGAGGAGGTGAGTTTGCTCCTTTGCCTTTCAGGTAAAGGGCCGCACTTGTCAGGTCAGGGATGCAACTGTTGGGTAAAAGGATGTCTCGTTGACAGATGGCGGTTTCCCAGCGGCTACATCTAACCCCTTGTGATATCCTCACTGCGGCTGGTCCCTACATATTCGGGTCCCCACCCATCGGTAGAAGAGGTAGCTGTGGGTGGGTTCCTTTAAAACTTACAGCGTCGGAACTATGCTTGTCAGCCCTGCATGGTCTTCCTCCGCTTACGTTCAATGTACGCGGCTCCTCCGTTCCCAGCTCCTTCTACTCAGTCCTCGCCGCCTCCCCATCACTGCGCTTCGCCTCCCCACTCCGCCGGCAGAGCGTGAGAAAGAAGGGCGAGGACAAGATGACAATCAAGTCATCTGTACGGTGCGCTGGCGGGGAGCTGTCTGTCAGCGGTGCTGTCCGTCCGGCCGGACACGGCCTCGGCGGCGTCCACGGCGGCGAGGGGCCCATGGACGCCGTCTTTCTCAGTGACGATTTCACCCAGCCGGCCTCCGTCGCGTCGTCCCCCTCGGTGCTATGAGGTTCGTCCACTCGCCTGCGTGATGTGACATCGGAGGAAGAAGATGTGGTTTTGATCTGATTCGATTTGGACCCCGATATCTCCCGACCGTTCGGTCTGGGAGAGCCCCAGACCGAACGAGTCGTTCGTTACGGGGGAGCCGATCGACCGAACATATCTGTTCGGGACGAGAAGAGGCCAGCCCGAACACCATCACTCCAGGCCCTTTTTTGCGTTCAATAAAAAAGAAAACAAAGCCCAGTTTACCCCCAAAACTATTTTGACAAAGAAAGCCCACTTTTGGCTGTGAATAATAGAGGTCAGATTTGCCATACTCTAAAAATATTGAAATGGTCCAAAATAATTTTGTCGTGAAAGATAGAAAATAACGAATAAGATACTACTAAATAATCACTATGGATTGAAGCCAAAAAAATTGCCATGATCTTTATAAGCAAATTTTTCCATGGTTTAAAAAAGATCTTTTTATGCAAATGGCAAAAAGAAAACAGTTCATGGCAATTTTGCATCTCTACCATGATGGCAAGAAATGTACATTAAAAATTTGTATGCTATTTTTACTGTATAATTGAAGAGACAAAAAATATAGATTAAAAATTGCCATCATGTGGAGCAGAAACAAAAAAACGCACAAATCTTTTGTTTAGTAGTAATTGCCATGTTTTATAAAGTAAACGTACCATAGTCAATAGAAGCAAAAATTACCATGAACGGTGGAAAAAGGCAAAATTTGCTGTGGATGTAAAGTAGTTTTGCCATGGAAAACTAGATGTCAAACTTGTCATGCTCCATGGGAGTAGACGTGTCATGAGTGACAAAAAAGTAAATTTGTCATGTATGTCACATAAAAAATGTCATGGCAATAAAAAGCTAAATTTTCCATGTTAATAAAGTTAAATTAGAAATGGAAAAATAGAAAGTAAAACTTGCCATGGCAATAAAAGCTAAATATTGCCATGGGGATTTAGGTGAAAAATCCCATGTTAATAAGGGTCAATTTGCCATCGACAAATAAAAAAGTAAAACTTGCCATGGCAATAAAAGTTAAATATTGCCATGGGGATTTTAGGTAAAATTGCCATGTTAATAAAGGTCAATTTGCCATCGACAAATAAAAAAATTGCCATGGAATAAAAGTTAAATATTGCCATGTGGATTTAGGTAAAATTACCATGTTAATAAAAAGGTAAATTAGACATGGCAAAATAAATAGTAAAACTTGCCATGGCAATAAAATGTTAAAATTACCATGGGGGTGTAGGTAAATTCGCCATGTTAATGAAGGTGAGATAATTACTAAACCTTGCCATGGCAATATTTGCCATTTTTTGTTTTTGACAATTTAAATAATTACCGCGACAATTTAAATAATCAAAAGTTGCCATGGCAAGAAAGCAATGAATACCATGATCCGAGAACTAAAATTTCTATGATTCGGTAACTATATTAGTCATCTTCCAGGAAGCAAATTTGCTATGATGCGTAAACTAAATTTGCCATCATCAATTCAACTAGTTCTTTTTTATGTTTACATCGCAAGAAGTATAAGATTAGTTGCCATGGTAGAAAATAGTAAAAATGCGCCATGATCCACCATCGAAAGTTGCCATGGCAAGAAAGCAATGATTTTTCCATGATCCGAGAACTAAATTTGCCATGATTCAATAACTGTATCTGCCATCTTCTAGAAATTTTTTACACTGAGACAGCAAATTTAAGATAAATTGTATAGTACAATACATGTTTAGTCCTGAATCCTTCTCTCTAAACGAAAAGCAAGATTTGATTACTCCATATCCCTTTTCAGTTTAATTATCTCTGATGTTGTTCAACGAAGATGACCAGAAACTCTAAAAATCCCTTTCATCACTACAGAAATTCAGCGCACATAGCCGATCAAATATAGCTGCAAATCATTTATTTTCTTCTCAAAACTCATTCCGTCCTGGAAGACTAGTATGCATATCTGTTTTGTTCGGATCACACAAAAGCAAATGATTTTCAGTCAGTAGAATGGTAACGAAATACACAGAAAAAGTTGTTCTACGGAATCAATAGCTCCCAGAATCGCTTGTTCTATTACCGAGCAAAGCAAAATGGCCTAGTTCACCTATGCCGGCCGATTCACTTGGTGATGTATGCAGCGCTAGAACAAAAAAAATCTTAGAAATGGAAGAATTCTGGGGCTGGGCATTACGGAGCAAAGCACTGACTAGGAGAACGGCGCTAATCTCCAAGCACCCCAGCGGGAGCAGGGCAGCTCGCGTTGGTGACCACGTCGGGGAGCGCAAGTGCCTGGGGTGGTCGTCATCCCCGCGGCAGTCGTCGAAGTGTAGCCCCACGCCAGGGAGCAGCAGATGCGTGGACATGGTCGTCGCCGTCGCGAGCGCCGTCGACGCAGCCCCGTGTCAGGTGGAGCGGCAGAAACCTGGAGGTGGTTGTCGTCGACGCGCAACCTCCCTACCGCGGCTACGGCCTCCCCGGCGGCTAAATCCGGCAACGAGAAGACGACCCCCGCCACGGTCTCAAGGCCTTGGCGCCGGCCTCCGGTGGATCCCACAGCCGCCGCTTCATCTGGATGCGCGTGGGAAGCCGAAGACCCCGCCAGCCGTCGCCGGGGTGGTGGGGAGGCGCGTCGCCGGGGCAGGTGCCGGGCACGGGAGCTCCATGGAGGGGAAGTGGTGTGGTGGCTTGCTCGTGAGTGGGTGGGTCGTGGAGACCGGGAGAGGAGGGGAGTAGTGCGGCCGTGGAGAGACAAAACGTTCGCGGCGACCTCCTGCTTTTCCGAACGATAAGAAATCAATGACGTGGCTGGTCAGACCTACTTTAAGATTCGTGATTCGATCCAATGGTCCATGGGACGTTCGGCCCCAAATCCTAAAATAAAGGCGTTCGGGAGTTATTGATTCCGTTCGTGAGGTGCGGTTTATAGCGTGCTCCTGGTTCTAGGTGTCATGGATGACACACAGTATGGGGGACCAAGGCGGCGACGTACCGCACGACACGCAGCTCCTGCTGGTGGAGTCCAAGGCCGGGTTCAGGCCTGCGACGAGGTCGTGTTCCTCACGCTGCGTTCTGGGCCAGCCTCAAGGGCGGCGGCGCTGGCGGCGACGAGCTTCAGCTCTGCATCTAGAGCGGCGACATCGACACGCGCGCCAGTTCAGTTCAGTGTTAATCTCGGTCACCGATGGTTGAGGTTTGTTCTTCTTCCATCCTCTTCCTTCCTTTCCATCGTCAAATTCTTCTTTCGTCCTGCTCCTTAGATTTCTATCCTCTGCAGGTGTTGTGTTGTTTCTCGCTCTAGGTAGGCCCTCGTCGATCTTGCCTTTAGCATTGAGGTGGGAAAAATTAGCATCACGTTTTCTTGATTCCCTACTGTTTGATGAAATGCTTGTGCCCTGATGGATTATGTTTTCTTTTGTATTTCTTCTCCTCCCTGCTGCTTGCATGCTTTGCATTTCTTTGTTTCTCCTACTTGCTCGGTTCATGTTGTTGATTGTCTCCGCATGTACTTACGGCGTTCTTCTCAGTCTAGATCTGTGTATCAGAGGTGTTCTTATATGGTGTGCTCTTTATTGGTTTATTGGTTGTGACAGCTGCAGGGCTGGCGGCGGCATTTGGGGTTGGAGATGGCATGAGATGCAGAGCTCCTTGCGCCACTCTCTTTACAAAGGTGATGTTTGCTCCCATTCGTGGCTTGGTTTGCTAAATTAGTTGTTAACTAGCAATTCTTACAGATATGTGCTTTCATTAAGAAGAAAAAGCTACCATGCTAGATTAGTTGATCCAGGGCTGAAGTTGTATACCAAAATAATGCTGAGAGGTGCTCTGTCAGAAGTACCTTGAGCCTTTTTATTTTCATATTCTCTTTTGCGCACTCATTTAATGCCACTTGCAATCTCAAGTAGAAAATATCATAAAGAGCTTGATGACCTCTGTCATTATCAGTCATATTATATTAAAGGGTGTTTAGGTGATCAATTAGTAAATAATCAATTGTGAGTGCTTAATATAGTATAGTGTGTCATAGAAATTGCCAAAATGTTCAGAATTGGGATATCAAGGCTTAAGCTAAGGCACGCTAGCCACTTTGAACATTGAGACTCAAATGAGCAGGTCCCATAAATAATAAACATACCTCATATACCGGTTGTCAGTAAACCAACCACTAAGATGGGCAGGCTCCACAATTGAACTTCTGGTAATCTTCAACATCTATCTCTTGGTTGTGTGTATAGTGTATATGTCTCTTATGCTTTTGCTACTAATTATGATTTCCTTCATTTGCTCATTTGGCTTACAATAATATAAGCGCCGGTTCTTTTCATTGTGGAAGTTATTATTCTATTCAGATTGGTCCTATCGGTGCTTGATAATGTACGATTAACTGTGCCGATATCTCTAACCTACTACCACTCTGCAGAGTGTAGTCTTAGGTATTGCCTGTACCAATGCAATTTTATCTAAAGTGCTCAATGAGGTCTTTGTATTCTTCGATTTACAGACTATACAAAAGGATCAGCAAAGGAGGACTCAAGTTTGCAACCACCACAGAGATAAGGCTATGGAACATTAGTGCGTGGCTGTTCTGTGCAATTTTTCTCGCATCAAGGTATGCCTCCGTCTCACTGGGCCAGGGCTCGACTTGCCTACCACATATTTGTTTTGTTTGCTGCAGTGTTGTAAGATTGGAGTGTGTTGAGTATGCAATCTTGATTCCAGGAAAAAAAGATTATGCAGTCTATCGCACATGTTTGGTTTGGAGGGGGCCTGTAGATGATGGTTATGATTTTGTTTCCGTTCGGTGATTTATTCAAATGATTCAGAGTAAATCCGAAGCCATTTGTTGCCTCTTGAATTTCTGGTTCTACCTCATGCAAAAAATCTCTCATGGTTCTACTTCTACCTTATGTAGAAAAGCAAATATTATATGTTGATGAGCTTGTTGCTGTTTGGTACTGACCATATTAGTTCCATAGGCTTGTAAAACAAAAAACTTCATTTCTACCCTATGATTACGTGTCAAAGATGTTTTGTAGATTGCAAGTTTGATTTCTTTTTCTTCAACATGGTTGATTTAGTTTCTCACCTTGCTGAAAAATTCAGGTTGGAATGTTGCCGGTCCAGCCTATGCAGATAATGTATCTGTTATAATGTGATCATGACAGAAAGTTATTTATTTGTTATATACCTGCAGCTCACTTTGTTCACTTCCACAGCACCATTTCATTTTTTGACAGTGGGTTAGACAAGTGTGGTTTTCAGGTGTAGTTGCCTATTAGTTTTTTTTTAGTTTTCCTGTCTCGGTTTCTTCCAGCCTATAAGTTATACTTAGTTTGATTACTGCATCTACAGTTTATTTCTGCTTCTACTTCTATTTCTACTATATTTCTGTATTTACATTTGAATTTCTGTACCTACTTTATTTGTGCTTCTACTTTTTTCTGCACCTACAGTTTCAGTGCTTTATCTGCTCGTGGAGCTATGGCTGTTGCATTGGGCTAAGATTTGATTGCTTGCAGTATGTCAAGGTGTAGGTGCAGACTCATTGTTGATATTGAATACTGGAGTAAGAATGATGATCAATGCTCTAATGAACTTGCATGATGTAGCATTACTATTAGGATATAGCGTTAGGCACATACTTTTTTTGACAGTGGGTAGACAAGTATGCTTTCAGGTGTACTTGCCTATTGTTTTTTTTGTTTTCCTGTGTCGATTTCTCTTTTACTGTAAAGCAAAGGCTGACTGTTAGTATTTGTCGAGTCGAGAGTTTTTTTACTTGGAAGATCACAACATTGCCAATAGAAGAATGAGTTTTATAGCAAATCAGGTTCAGACTTCTATCTAATTTCTTGGTTACATCACCATGATGCTTGGAATATAATTAAGACTTTGGGCCCACTGAACATTAGAAGCTGCATGGAGGATGAGATCATCTATGCCAGTGATGGGAAGCGCCCTGTGATTGTGAGTATCTGTATAGATCACATTAATCTACCATGCTCACTATCCAGTTACGCCACGCGCAAATACCATTGGCAGTGTATTTCAACTATGTGTAATTGGTCGGCTATATCACAGCAGTGTACCAGTGTCTTGTGTTGGTGCTTGTCCAATCAAACATAGTTATGTAACTGACATCATTTTGTCTTGTCTACCCATGTCTTTTGTCTAGGCTGTAACACTAGCTGCATACTACCTATCTTTTTTAACCTGGTCATGTAAGACACTTTGTTTTTATCCATGTTCAGTGCTGCTATATAGAATCGATGTTTTATTTCCTCTTGCATTCTGAAAGATTGCCTTGGTTCGTACTGTTTAAGAGTGATATATAAGATGAGGGTTATTCAGTAGAATTTATATGCTTGGGAAAGGTTTTGATAGAAATCAGTGGATGGTAACCATGTCGTAGTGTGATGTAAATGCCATTTGAATCTTGATGGTGGTAACCTGCTATCTTTTCCTCTTTATTGCTGACATTTTGGTCTCTCAGAATATTTTAATGTCATTTGAATCCAGATAATTTTGTTACTCATGCATAGAGCATTTGCATCTGAAAGGTGGCATGCGTGATTGCAACCAATCTTACATGTGTTTGTATTGTTGTTTGAGCAGGAGCTTTTCATCTAAGGAACTGCAATGGCCAAATCTCTTGTGACCGATGACCCAACGGAGCCTTTTTTTGGGCGTGAACTGGTCACCTTATGGTTCTAACTGGGATGCATGCTTAAAACACTATTATTGTATCTGGCATCATATCCACATTAGCTTACTCCCTCTTCTGAACATTGTATTTTTTCCATATGAAAACCGATTTAAGTTATTCTACTATCTGTAATACAATTCACATTGCATTGACATCTACATCTCCTACTTACTCACTACTAACACTAGAAGAACACCCGTGCGTTGCAACGGGGCCACATTAACTTTAAAAGTTCAATATTAATATTCTCATATATATCAAGTGACATTGGCGACCTTTTTTACCATCAATTCCTCACACACACTCTCTGCCTCCCTCTTCCTCACTCTCTCCCCCTCTCCCTCTCTCTCTCTAACACACACACATATCCATCTTATTGGGTACGGGACCATAATCCATCTATTTCACACACACACGCTAGTACATAACAATATGGATTATGTGTATTATATTTGCCACCACAACTGAGGGAATTAATTTCATGTAAATGGGCCAGCCACAGCTCCAAGAATACGCGGAGGAGGTGGCCCGGGTCGGCGTCGGTGCCGTCCGGCATGGGCCACGGGCCCACTTCCAAGCGCGTCTGCGCGTCGGCCGCCCATGCCGTGTCCTTCAAGTGCCACTTCCACAGCACGAACTCCCAGGGTCACGGCCATGGCCAGGGCCAGGGAAGCCGCCCTTCTTTGCCCCCTTCACCGGCCGCGGCCAACGCGGTGCCGCGGCACCCGGCCTCGCCGTCCTCGTCCTCCAGCACCGTCGCGACCTAGTGACGCAGCCCAAGCATCGGCCTCGAGAATCAAGAACGCTCGACAACGTAGAGGGAAGGAAAGGTCATGTACATGTCATAAGAAAGGGAGTTTATTTACCGCTCCCTCGATGTATTGTTTCCTTGGTTTGGAGATTGATTACCATCCGTGAGTTAAGGTAAGGTTTACGTGATTGAGCAATTTTTTGAAAATCAATTATTTGTTTTCTAGTTAATGTAATTGAGTGATTTAAGGTAAGGTTAATTAATTTAGATTTGATCTTTAGAGATTGTTCGTGATTGATTCTACATTACTAAATAACTTGCGCCAGTATGGAAAGTTCTGATCTGTTTAGATTTCTTTCGTTGTGTGAGAGGGTGACGCGAAAATAAACCGATGAAGTGAGGGGAGGGGACGAAAAAAATCTACGAAAAAAAACCAGCGAAGGTGGGAGGAGGTACCAAAAAAAACCATGGAAGGTGGGAGGAGACTACCAACTGTTTCATTAGGAGTAGAAATTATTAGAGATTAGAGATTATTTGTTTCCTGAAAATCTATTATTTGTTTCTTAAAGCAAATTGCATTAATGAGAGACATTTCGTAGATTTGGCTAAGGTAGGAAAGAATCTATTATTTGTTTGCTAAAGCAAATTGCATTAATGGGAGAGATCCGTTGATTTGGCTAAGGTAGGAAAGAATCTATTATTTGTTTGCTAAAGCAAATTGCATTAATAGAAGAGATCCGTTGATTTGGCTAAGGTAGGAAAGAATCTATTATTTGTTTCCTAAAGAAAATTGCATTAATGAGAGAGATTTGTTGATTTGGCTAAGCTAGGCGGTTTTTGCGGTTCGTGGCGGCTTAGTGTGAGGTGGGACGAGGTACCAAAAAAAACCATGGGAGGTGGGACGAAAAAAAACCTGGGAGGTGGGAGTTGTCCCTGGTTAACCTACGAAATTTCGTAGATTTTTTTAGGACGAAAAAAAACCGTGGGAGGTGGGACTAAAAAATGTAGGGGAACGTTGCAGAAAACAAAAATTTTTCTACGGTTTCACCAAGATCCATCTAGGAGTTCATCTAGCAACGAGTGATTGGATTGTATCTACATACCTTTGTAGATCACGCGCAGAAGCGTTCAAAGAACGGGGATGAGGAAGGCGTACTCGACGTGATCCAAATCACCGGAGATCCTAGCGCCGAACGGACGGCACCTCCGCGTTCAACACACGTACGGTCAGCGTAACGTCTCCTTCTTCTTGATCCAGTAAGGGGGAAGGAGAGGTTGAGGAAGATGGCTCCAACAACAGCATGACGGCGTGGTGGTGGTGGAGCTGCAGTACTCCGGCAGGGCTTCGCTAAGCTCTATGGAGGAGGAGGATGTGTTGGAGAGGGAGAGGGAGGCACCAAAGGCGTGGGTTGAGAGGCCCTCTTTTCCCCACTATATATAGGGAGCCTAGGGGGGGCGCCGGCCCTAGGAGATGCAATCTCCTAGGGGGGCGGCGGCCAAGGGAGGAATCCCTCCTCCCCAAGGTACCTAGGAGGTGCCTTCCCCTTCTAGGACTCTTCCTTTAGGGTTTCCCCCACCCTAGGCGCATGGGCCCTAGGGGGAAGTGGCGCCCCAGCCCACTTTGGGCTGGATCCCTTCCCACTTCAGCCCATAGGGCCCTCCGGGATAGGTGGTCCCACCCGGTGGACCCCTGGAACCCTTCCGGTGGTCCCGGTACAATACCGGTGACCCCGAAACTTGTCCCGATGGCCGAAATAGCACTTCCTATATATAATTCTTTACCTCCGGACCATTCCGGAACTCCTCGTGACGTCCGGGATCTCATCCGGGAATCCGAACAACATTCGGGTTACTGCATAAACATATCCCTACAACCCTAGCGTCACCGAACCTTAAGTGTGTAGACCCTACGGGTTCGGGAGACATGTAGACATGACCGAGATCGCTCTCCGGTCAATAACCAACAGCGGGATCTGGATACCCATGTTGGTTCCCACATGCTCCTCGATGATCTCATCGGATGAACCACGATGTCGAGGATTCAAGCAACCCCGTATACAATTCCCTTTGTCAATCGGTATGTTACTCGCCGGAGATCTGATCGTCGGTATCCCAATACCTCGTTCAATCTCGTTACCGGCAAGTCACTTTACTCGTACCGTAATGCATGATCCCGTGGCCAGACACTTGGTCACTTTGAGCTCATTATGATGATGCATTACCGAGTGGGCCCACTGATACCTTTCTGTCATACGGAGTGACAAATCCCAGTCTTGATCCATGTCAACCCAACAGACACTTTCGGAGATACCCGTAGTATACCTTTATAGTCACCCAGTTACGTTGTGACGTTTGGTACACCCAAAGCACTCCTACGGTATCCGGGAGTTACACGATCTCATGGTCTAAGGAAAAGATACTTGACATTGGAAAACTCTAGCAAACGAACTATACGATCTTGTGCTATGTTTAGGATTGGGTCTTGTCCATCACATCATTCTCCTAATGATGTGATCTCGTTATCAATGACATCCAATGTCCATAGTTAGGAAACCATGACTATCTGTTGATCAACGAGCTAGTCAACTAGAGGCTTACTAGGGACATGTTGGTGTCTATTATTCACACATGTATTACGATTTCCGGATAACACAATTATAGCATGAATAAAGACAATTATCATGAACAAGGAAATATAACAAAAATGCTTTTATTATTGCTTCTAGGGCATATTTCCAACAAAAAAAAACTGGAAGCAAGACTACCAACTGCTCCCTTAGGAGTAGAGATCAATTCTAACTGGCTTCTTGCGCCATTGGCGCAACCGGGTCATCTAGTAATTACAAAGACTACTCTCAAGCCATTGGATCTCAGTTCCAACGGTGTACAAAATTCGTATCACCATAGCATCTAAGCTGCGGGATGGATGTGATATTCTATGCCGCTGTCATTTTTGTTTGTAAACTTGCAAAATACGTATAACTCGTGTTGTTACTTGTCTAACCACGCAAAGTGTTTGTTTAAAAAAACATCCTACACTGAAATATCAGAAAAACACATGGGGTCCAACTTGTCATTGATCAAATTTGGACTTAAAACCAACAAATCTGAAAGACGAGATTCGAACTAGCAACCTGGACTACAAAGCGTAAGTCGATAGCCTGAAACAACAACGGTTGTTGGCTTTGTCCCATAACTTGATTTTTTACAGTATTACGTTGAGTAGAGTAGAGGTAGTGCCTCGTCAACACGTGCATGACCGTTGACTCACTTACTGGTGGGTCCCAGGTCTGCGATCTCTCTCTCCTCTCCATCGTCTAACCTATAGACGCACGGGCACACACGAAGAGCGGCGCTAACTTGCCGTGGTGTTATTATAACTAAAAAAAGCTTGGAAAATAGAAGAATCGCCTAGAACAAGAGACGTTGTGGCTGGTCGAGATGGAGCTAACCACACCTATCCTCTGTGCCACGTTAGCATGATGAAGCTGTGTGGCTAGTGGGGTGTTTTCGTCCGACTGGCTGGGCCTCGAGGTCGAACCATAGGCACTACGTCTGATACAGTATATTTTTACACGCACATTTTTCCTCCGTACCGAGATGTGGCACACCCTACCGCGCGGTTTCGGGGTCCTCCCGGGTAGTGCACGCATATATTCTTCCTTGCCGAGACATGGGACGCCCTACCGCGTGTTTTCTGGGTCCTCCTCGGTCGTAGCACCGAAGTAAGTAAATGGGTCGTCAAATCACGAAAGACCACCTTTCCCGCTGAGTACATCAGTGAAGCACGGTGGCTAGCTAGTTGGGCTAGTGCGACCGATTAGCTAGGCCGCCGCCACATTTGTTTTTCACCCCTTTTTTTATCTCCTTGCCGACAGGTAAATTTAAATATCCACCGCGACGTTGCTCTGGTGTTTGGGTGCGGCAGAATTTTTAATTTTTTGATTGACGGGAGCATGCGCGGCAGGATTTTTAATTTTTTTGATTGACGGGAGCAGGCGCGTCAGCAATTATTCACGACGACTCTGCCTGTAAAACCCACTGCTCCCTGATGTGAGTAGTCGTCGACTGGTATTTTCCCATGGTGAAAACCAAAATATTCCTCGCTCCTCGGCTAGCTCCCTCCGCCTTCCCGTAGATTGCATTGCCTTTCAGCCATTTTTCCCCCTTTGCTTCCTCTCCCCATTGCTTCTACCTGGTGCCATGGTGGCGCAGCAGATCACAGAGTCTGAGGTGAGGCGCCTGACACAGGAGCTCCAGGCCAAGGATGCAGAGCTCAGGGCCAAGGACGCGGAGCTCCGTGAGCTCAAGGAGGAGAGGAGTGCCATGCTCCTCTGTTATGTGAGGGAGTTCACGGAGCTTCAAAAGTGGCAGTCGTCCATCACAAAGATGCTCGAGGCGTCGGCGGCGTTGCTGCAGAAAGCGGGAGATACGATAGGCCGTTAGGGGAGCCGACTGGAGCGCGAGCGGGCTGATCGTGACGAGGTCCAGGACCGCCTCAGCCACTTGGTGGACCAAGTTGCCACACACGTGTTGCGGCTGTGCGATGCCTACCGTCGTGCTAGCGCGACCATGCCGGCCATCGGGCTAAACCCGTTCGACCACCCCGTCGACTTCAATGAGCTGCGGCTTCCTGACATGGTCTCCTTCTTCACCTATATCTCCGACGAGCTGAGCCGTCTCCGCGGGATGGTGGGGGCGGAGCTGGACAAGGAGGGGTTGCAGGCTGCCGTCGCCATTGCTGGGCGAATCCTCTCAGGACTCCGACACCGAAATCCATTCGTTCCATTGGACGCCGTCTTTGATGAGCTGGCTCCCGTCGACCGGGAGCGGGCTCTACGGGCGGTTGCACCATGCATCACCAACGTCATGCGCCTCGAGAAGCAGAGGGACTTCGGTGGTGTTTAGGCATCCTCTGCATGGGCATGTCCATGTCTCGGTGCAATATGACCGTTGGATCAAACTCAGACGATGCAGATCAGTCACTATAGCACAAATTGTGTGGGTGTGTTCAGTTGCATTCTCATCTCAATATAGTTGTTGCCTCTTTGTGTATTTGTGTTAACCTACTAGTGTGGACTTATGCACCCTTCATGCACTCTGCCAAACACCCAAAAGTGGGTCGATAAGGGAACTTTTGCTCCCATCCCGTGCACCTTTCATACACCCTGCCCAACACTGATTCGTGATTCATATGGTTCATGTTTCGTGGAGTACTGTAGCACCGTACTCTCCATGCACTGTATACCTAGTTCTTTTAACATTGATCTCACGGTTCATTCTCGACCGCACAGTCAAAAAAGTGGTACTATGTTACATTACTGTTCAGATAGTTGACATGCGCACAACATCATTTGTTATCGCCATATCTTACTACACTAGCAACAAGATTATGAGGTACTGACGTATGAACCACTGCACATGCCTAGTAGTAGGAGCACTATGTATGTTCAAGTAGCTGTCGTGTTTCGCACTGCTCCATCGTAAGAGTGGAAACACTTGCTATAATCATTTTTTTCTCCAGAAAAATAGTGGACACGCTCTACCATGCGGATCCTCCTCGACGGTCGTTGGGAACCTTGCTACTCACTTTAGTCGACGTTTGGGACAGCCAGCATCAGTGTCCACCGGCCATGCACTAAATTACTCCTTTGTAGAGTGCCCAACTGCACGGTAGACTACCCCGATTGAAGCGCAGCAGTAATGCCCAATGAGCCGTGAAATCACAAAAACCCCTCCTTTCCAGCAGTAAGTTGGACGGACAAAGCAACCATCATTTCACTCTTTTCTCTCAGCTTACTCTCTACCCAACTCGCTTCTCCCTCATCTTATTCCTCATTTCTTCAAGAAAAGCCCGACTTGCTTCTGCCATTGTTCATCTCTCCCAAAGAAGGAAAGGTGAGCGCATCAATTGTGTTGATTCTGGCCAAGGCCCAGTCTTGCAACCCCGAGACTGATCCTATAACTCCCTCTCTGTTCTTCTTTTGGGTTTGTGATTATGGTTTCTTTTCTTTTATTTCTATTTAACAGTTTCTTGATGGACGCTGAAGCACCGACCGAAGTGATGTCTATGCCTCTAGCCAAAACCGTCGAGGCTCATGGTACGAAGAAGCGCAAGCACCCCGCCGAGACTACCGCAGACAAGCTCAAAGCCATCGTCCTGTCCAAGCCCCCCTCTTCGGGATCCCTCATTAAGCAAGTCCAGGTAATATCTATTCTTGACGATCTTTTTCTCGATCTTGATCGTGTTTTTTCATCTAACACGCAGTACTAGTACTAGTAGTACAACTTTCTGGGTGATCTTGCATGTGATTTTTGTGTGCCAAATGATGGTTCTAAATTCCTCTTTTGACCAAAACATGCGAGAGGTTGACCCTGATTTCTTATAGATTACTCTCAACTAATTTATGAACATCAATGCTACCTTTGAAGAGGGTATATTTGCCCCAGTAACTTGTGTTATGGATATTGCAAGTAATCCCTCTGCTCTCATGCCTTTGAAGACATGTTCTAGTGTCTTTTTCACTCATTTCTGTGCGTATATGTAGTCATATATGGAGTAAAATATCAAAATCATCTTATATTTCTGAACGGAGGTAGTAATAAAATATTTGGTTTTTGTTTGAATTAGAACCAGGTCCGCGATGGAGATGAAGTTCTCAAAGTCATGCCGTGTGAACTGGAAGACCTGAGGATGAGTTCTACTGCTAAACTATCTAGCTGTTGTGTCCTTGTCGCCACGTGTCCTGAACTAGTGTTTCCTGTAGCATTGTTGTCAGGCGTGTTCTCGAGGCTGTACTCGACCACAACAATTTCCTGGCCATGCCTTCGATTATGAAGGGTGTGGTTCTTGTAAAGCTTCTCGACAAATCTTATGCGACATGTCTTCATCGTCATGTTTATGAGTGGAAAGACGACTCTGTTGGGTTCTCCAAGGTTGACGAGATGGTGATGGTACCGGTAGACATCTCTCATGAAGTCCATGGCCTAGTCAGTTATGCGGAGTTCATCCCGTAGGTCGGTGGCAAGAAATAGTCTGTAGAGTTTAATTAGTGCAACTTTGCTTGTCTATAGTAAGTACTATTGTTCAGTACTTGATTTGTGTTTGTGAACCCTGTATTGTTTAGTACTGCCGCTTTTGGTGTGTGGTGAATCCTGAGAATAGTCTATGTTAATGTCTGTCCACTCAATTTAGTCTGTATATTTTGAAGTATCCAGATCATCTTTTTTGTGAGGATGGTTTATCAATTATGGTTACACTCCAATATCTGTATGCATTGCAGGGTTTATCACACCCACCAGGATATCCAGTCCCATGGATGTTCGATCCATACGATTTGTCACGACCTTTGGACTGTCCTTCTTGTGGGAGTAGGTGGGGGCCCTGCATGCCACGCGTAGTTGGATGACCAATCTTCTATTTAGTACGTCAACATAGTGATTTCCTGGTAAGGATTCACTCGTGTCACATCAAGTAAATCTTATTGATTTACTGTCTAAATCTTATTGATTTAATGTCATGTTTTCTTTCTTTTGTTGCAATTTTACGATGCAGGTTTTGCCATGTGACATTCATCATATAATAAACCGTTTGGTTTGCTCTACGATGGCTATTTTTGCAGGTTTCACTTCTTGTGTCGTGTCAATAATGAAGGCACTGTCCATCACTTATATTACTGGAAAAAATTGGATCAGTCTGTTGTCTGAGTACAAGCCGAATCCCTATGATGAACTGCAGTTTGGTTTAACAAACCCGCCACAATTAGTCCTTGCATTTAAAAGAAATGAAGAAAAAGACTGGATCACATTTAGGGAGCCTAGTCAAGTTCGAAAGCTGATCATAGCAGACCAGACACGATCGCCGCTGTCTCGCACATCGGTACCACCTTCAATAACGGATCGAGCACCGGCAGTTTCTCTAGCACTGACAGTGGCAGCAACTCAGTCTGATCCAGCTAAGGTTTGGGCACCGACCGCGTCAGCGGATCAGGCTGATCTACCGGAGGATCGGGCATCGACACCGGCACCTACTCCGACACCGGCACCAGCTCTACAAGGAGCACCATCTCCGGCAGCAGCAGCGACACTACCAGTCGCACCGGCACGGGCACCAGCAACGACTTCGACACCTGCACCAACACTTGCACTTGCATCTGCTCCGGCCCGTGCAGCGGCAACGGAACCAGTAGTTGCACCGGCAATAGACTGGGCTGCAGTTCGCACTTCATATACCAAAGTCCTTACAAAAACCGACATGTCCACCTTCTTGGTAAGCATTGGCCGCCCAAGTGCTTCGTTCTTTTTTTCTTTCCATGTTGTTTCACATGATTCACTATGTTGATATAACTGTTTGTGTTTGTCTTCTTGTTTGCAAACAGAGAATTCCTAGAGCAACGAGGGAGTCGTTCAAAAATCCGGGCGATCGTGGCCAAGTTTCTCTTACCATGCGCAACCTTGGTGTAAATGAACCTGCTCGATATACCATAAGTACAAAGGATGGTCGCATGATGATTGATGCTAAAGTATGGTCAAAGTTCAAATCTAAATCATATCTTGCGGTAGGGGATGATGTCAAAATCAAACTTTCTCGACAAGGAGAGCTGGTCCAAATCAACTTTGAAATTCTTCAGTAGCAGCACGCAACTGCCAAACTGATCTATCCTCCGAGAGATTTTGATGTAATAATCTGGCATCGTGAAACAAGTGTCCTGTGTGTATAAGTAGTACGACAATATCGTTGATAGAATTGCAACTCTGATTGCTGGTTAGGAACTATCATTCGATTTCATTCCAACAGCTGCCGTGCTTTATTCAATTTTGTGTATTCGTCTTGCGATAACATCTAAAACCAGCGCCATACCGATCGCTTGCAATATGAAAAGTGCTGAGGTAGAACACATGGGCCCCCAAACATGCAGGCCCACCGTCCTGTGGCCCAAAGTCCAGAACCGTGAGCCTGTCTGAGTATTATATTCTTAGCTGAACCCCCATAATGCCCGTGCGTTGCACGTAACATCAAGATGCATTTGTATGATTATTTTATCTTGTGAGAGAAAAGGATGAACGAGAGAAGGCCTTATTTGCAAATGTGGAGAGATGTGTGGGTACCTTTTTGCAAAATTTCCATAGTTTCCTTCCTATTCATCAGATATAAATTGGACGACCTATATTGCAGGATGGCAGGCACACCATCATCACCAACTCGTCTATACCGTGTTAAAAAAACTCTGTTTTTTATAATTATATATGTTATATATATTCCCCTTGATTTTTCTTATGTATAAAGTTGTGATATAAAAGATTTTATATTTCTTTACAGAGGGAGTATCTCTATGTCAAACATATATTTATGTGTAACTAGTTACTCCTATCTTTCTACTTCCTTTCGCTGATATGTGGGGCATCCGGCAACGGGGTCCACGTGCCATACTCACCAAATTAGAGTGCACGATTTCACGGTAGACACACCCCGGTCGTAGCGTCGCAGTAATGCCCAATGAGTCGTCAAATCACAAAACTCCCACCTTTCCAGCTTTAGCAGTAAGCTGGATGGACGAAGCGGCATTATTTCACTGGTCCTCAATCCCCTTCTCCCTTGTCTGCTTGTTCAGAGAAAACCCCCTCTCGGCGGTTGCATAGGGTTTTCTCATGGAGAACCAGGTACGAATTCTTCATCCATCCCCGATAAATCCAAGTCCCTTGGTCGCGGGTAATCCTAGGATGGCAGCCGCTGCTGTTGATGCATTTTTCTTCCTACTGAATCTAATGTGTTTCATTTGCAGTGCCCAAAGTGGGAGGACCCTACAGGTTTCTGTGCCCTCGGCGAGATGCCACACTTGTTCCTTCTCATCCTAACACGGGATTTTAAAACGTGCACAGTATGTTCCTAGAATCCTCTTTTCTATCCGGGAGGGTGGGGTTTTTTGAACATGCTATCGACTAATTTGGAAATTTGGATTGCTATATTTGGATAGAAGGTACTAGTACCATGGTCAACACTGACATGAAGGAGGAAATTATTTCTAGATTTGGATAGGGAATACATTGTGTTCTCATATTATTTTTCCTGCAGTGCATTCCTTGCTCTGCCAGAACACATGTACTCAAGATGCTCGGCCTTGCCATAACTGAATACACCAGTTTAATGGTCACAGTGAAGACAAGCCATGGATATAAGTTCCGAATTGGGTTCATGAACCAAGAAGATCGCTGCTTTTTTATGGCCGAACTTGGATAAACTTTCTCAAGTGTTACAGACTCAAAGTTGGTGCACGAATGTTGATGGAAATAGCAGAACCTGGTCACATCTTCACTGCGATATTCCATCCCGACGTCGTTCCAATTGTTCATCCATGTTAGTTTTGTATCTGGTTCTTGCTTGTTGCCTCGATTAATTCTTAATACACCTATTATGTCTAACTAATCACAATTTAACTTTAGAAGTAGCAACGCATCTCTCACGAAGATGATACTTATAACTAATATTTTCTTATAATTGGTGGCATGTGTAGGTTTTTTCAGAGTTAAGCAGGCTACTCATTTGTTATTCTATAAGAACTTGGCTGTTACTGATGGCACTGAAGTTGACTGGGACGACATCCACAAGTTCCTACAATTTATTGGTCGTCTTGAGGTCCTTGTGGGGTGCTTCAATGGTGGAAGGCCACGTGGGATATGTGTGACACTGCTGCACTCGTTGAACAGGTCCAAGTGTGTTGAGAAACTTATGGTACGAGCTGTTTTTTGTTATATATATTGTTCATAAACTCTTGCTTATGCATAGTTTTACATTTGTGATCTTCTTGAAACAGAAACTGCCCAGTTCTATTGTTCCTATACAGATGCCTAACCATGGTCGGGTTAGACTTGCGCTTGGTCACACCATGATGTTTATGTTGACCTACTCCATTCCCCTTGGACATGAAAAGATACTTATTCATGGGTGCACTACAAAAAAAAGACACATCCGTGACATTTTGGGCTGAATGATTTTTTTCTGTCATACTTATGACACTTCTATGATGATAATTGTGACAAAACCCGGTATCATCATAGATGTGGTGGGCTCCTACTTCTATGACAAAAAATCATGACAGAAAATGGGCTTTTCGTCCTGGGCAGGCCGGAGACACAGTTGCATGACATTCTTTGGGCCGTCCATGACGGAAAAAACCATGGTAGAAGCGAGGGTGAGGAAAATATCAGGGTGTTCCTGGTTATGGTGGGTGGTCGGGACCAAGCGTTGCGCGTTTCTCTCGTACATGCACGCGCGTGGGTGCGAGGCGTTGGGATCTAACTGAATCCGAGCGAGGCGTTGGGCTCTAACTGAACCCGAGCGATTGCACTGCAGGCTACGCGTTACTGAACCCGAGCGATCGATGGCTGTTAACTGAACTCGATCGAGCGATTCCTTTGCTACTTCTGCTAGCTGAACCCGATCGATGCTGCCTCTGGATGAACAATGAGCGTTGCTAGGGGGGGTTGGATGAATAGTTCCCGGTGGGGGTGGATGAACAGGACCCCGTGGTGTTGCCTCTGTATGAACAGTGAGCGTTGCTGGGGAGGGGGGGGGTTTGGATGAATAGTTCCCGGTGGGGGTGGATGAACAGGACCCCGTTGTGTTGCCTCTGGATGATCAGGACCCCGATCGATCGAGCCGGTTGGGGCTGGATGAACAGGACCACCCCGTGGAGGGCTGGATGAATAGTAGACGATGGAGGGCTGGATGAACAGTAGCCCGTGGAGGGGTAGTTGAACAGTATCCCATGGAGAGGGCTAGTTGAACAGTAGCCGATGGAGTAGCGCGCGGTGGAGACTGGATGAATAGGAGCCCATGGATGAACAGTCGCAGGTGGAGGCTGGAGGAGGTCGACAGTGGATGAACAGCAGCCCGTGGAGGCTGGAGGGGGTCAACGGTGGAGATGAACAGTATCCCGTGGAGTCCCGTTTTGCGGTACGCCACACCCCTCCCGATGAATAGGACCCCCGTTTCGACCATAGCGCTCCAACACAAGTCCGTTTCCTCCGTTCTGCACTACGCCACACCCCTCCCGCTCAACAGGACCCCCATTTCGACCATAGGAGGTCTGTTTCCTCCGTTTTGCGGTACGCCAGACCCCTCCCGATGAACAGGATCCCGTTTCGAACGTGGCCGGTCGAACACAAGGCCGTTTCCTCTGTTCTGCGGTACGCCAGGCCTCGTTTCCATCGGCTGTTCCGTCCAAGCCGGTTGGCTCCCACGCGTTCCGTTGCCTCCCGATGAACACGACGCATTCCGTTGCCTCCCCATGAACACAACGATGACGCGGTTTCTCCGTTCCGACCCAGCCATGTACACGAGCCCTGGCCGTACGTACGCGCGAGTAGGCGTTCGAGACCCCGCCTTTATGTACGTACGTGGCCGTATTTGCTTTCTGGCACCTTGGCCAATGTACGTACGTGTACATGCTACGTGCGCGCCTCTACTACGACACGTGCGCGCCTCTACATCGACTAGTATGTATGTACACGTTCGCGACCAGAATGACAACGCCACGTACGCTTCGATTAGGTGGGTCCTGACTGTCACGCACTTCCTTGCGTGCGAAGATGTAGCTAGCGGGTCCCAGCAGTCAGGGGGGCG
This sequence comes from Triticum urartu, assembly GCF_003073215.2. Classification (NCBI taxonomy): domain Eukaryota; kingdom Viridiplantae; phylum Streptophyta; class Magnoliopsida; order Poales; family Poaceae; genus Triticum; species Triticum urartu. The sequence continues at coordinate 482,730,272 of NC_053024.1, forward strand.
AATCATTTTTTTTCCCGGACGCACTTCCTTGCGTGCGAAGATGTCTCTGGTAGGTCCCAACAGTCAGGGGGGGACATTTTTTTCGTGAAATAGGGTTGCCCGTCAGATGGGTCCCTGCTGTCAGGTGGAGGAATCATTATTTTCCGCATAATAAGGAGGCACTTCCTTGCTACGGCCGTGGACCCAGCTGTCATCCTCTCCACGTACAGTCCACGTCTGATGGAAGCCGTTCCTTGACCATGTTGACCACGCCGCGCCGAGAGCACCAGGGCGGTGGACAACGGCGAGGCCTAGGAAGGGGACGAAGCGGAGCCGGGGAAGACGCGACAGTGGATGCCCACGCGTAGAGGAGTATGAGGGTTCGCTGGTTCGCTGCGGTGTGAGGCTGCCGTCGCCGCAGAATAACAAGGGGTGTGGGTGAGTAGAGGGATGGCCTGGCCAGCGGTGGGAGTAGTAGGGTGATGACACACAAGTATAGGGGATCTATCATAGTCCTTTCGATAAGTAAGAGTGTCGAACCCAACGAGGAGCAGAAGGAAATGACAAGCGGTTTTCAGCAAGGTATTCTTTGCAAGCACTGAAATTATAGGTAACAGATAGTTTTGTGATAAGGTAATTTGTAATGGGTAGCAAGTAACAAGTGTAAATAAAGTGCAGCAAGATGGCCCAATCCTTTTTGTAGCAAAGTACAAGCCTAGACAAACTCTTATATAGAGAAAAGCCATCCCGAGGACACATGGGAATTATCGTCAAGCTAGTTTTCATCACGTTCATATGATTCACGTTCAGTACTTTGATAATTTTATATGTGGGTGGACCGGTGCTTGGGTGCTGTCCTTACTTGGACAAGCATCCCACTTATGATTAACTCCTATTGCAAGCATCCGCAACTACAAAAGAAGTATTAAGGTAAACCTAACCAAAGCATGAAACATATGGATCCAAATCAGCCCCTTACGAAGCAATGCATAAACTAGGGTTTAAGATTCTGTCACTCTAGCAACCCATCGTCTACTTATTACTTCCCAATGCCTTCCTCTAGGCCCAAACAATGGTGAAGTGTCATGTAGTCGACGTTCACATAACACCACTAGAGGAAAGACAACATACATCTCATCAAAATATCGAACGAATACCAAATTCACATGACTACTTATAGCAAGACTTCTCCCATGTCCTCAGGAACAAACGTAACTACTCACAAAGCATATTCATGTTCATAATCAGAGGGGTATTAATATGCATAATGGATCTGAACATATGATCTTCCACCAAGTAAACCAACTAGCATCAACTACAAGGAGTAATCAACGCTACTAGCAACCTACATGTACCAATATGAGGTTTTGGGGCAAAGATTGGATACAAGAGATGAACTAGGGTTTGAGAGGAGATGGTGCTTGAGGGAGTCCTGGATTAGGGGGTCTCCAGACAGCCGGACTATATCCTTTGGACGGACTATTGGACTATGAAGATATAAGATTGAAGACTTCGTCCCGTGTCCGGATGGGACTCTCCTTGGCGTGGAAGGCAAGCTTGGCAATACGGATATGTAGATCTCCTCCCTTGTAACCGACTCTGTGTAACCCTAGCCCCCTCCGGTGTCTATATAAACCGGAGGGTTTAGTCCGTAGGACAACAACAATCATACCATAGGCTAGCTTCTAGGGTTTAGCCTCTACGATCTCGTGGTAGATCAACTCTTGTAATACTCATATCATGAAGATCAATCAACCAGGAAGTAGGGTATTACCTCCATCGAGAGGGCCCGAACCTGGGTAAACATCATGTCCCCCACCTCCTGTTTCCATCCGCCTTAGACGCACAGTTCGGGACCCCTACCCGAGATCCGCCGGTTTTGACACCGACATTGGTGCTTTCATTGAGAGTTCCACTGTGCCATCACCATAAGGCTTGATGGCTCCTTCGATCATCGGTAACGATGCGGTCCAGGGTGAGGTTTTCCTCCCCGGACAGATCTTCGTATTCGGCGGCTTCGCACTGCGGGCTAACTCGCTTGCCCATCTGGAGCAGATCGAGAGCTACACCCCTGGCCATCAGGCCAGGTTCGGAAACCTAAACTACACTGCCGACGTCCGCGGAGACTTGATCTTCGACGGATTCGAGCCCATGTTAGGTGCGCCGCACGATCACGACGAGCATGATTTAGCTCTGTCGTCGGACAGTGTTCGGGATATCACACCTGCAACTCTCCGGCCTTCAATCCGGAGCAAATTGCGCCATCCAAGGACGGGTGGATAGACCCCGCCATGGAGGCCGCACTCTCAGTGGCGATAGTGCCGGATACTGACTTCACCCCTTACGAGAGCCATGTTGCCAAACCACTGGATTTGTCTCCGGCCACGGACTCTGAGCCGCCTGCGTCCGTGCCTATCGAATCCGATTGGGCGCCGATCATGGAGTTCACCTCCGCGGGCATCTTTCAGCACTCACCTTTCGGCGACATGCTAAATTCATTAAGGCCTCTCTCCTTGTCAGGAGAACCTCGGCCGAACTATGTCCGGCTAGAATGGGATGCGGACGACGAAGAAATTCGCTGCCCACCCACCACCCACTTAGTAGCCACTGTCGATGATTTAACCGACATGTTCGACTTCGACTCCAAAGACATCGACGGTATGGACGACGATGCAGGAGACGAACAAGAACCACCGCCCACAGGGCGCTGGACCGCCACCTCATCATATGATATTTACATGGTGGACACCCCCAAAGAAGGCAATGGCGACGAGACATCGGAGGATGACCCCTCCAAGAAGCAACCCAAGTGCCGACATCAGTGGCGCCGCTCTAAGTCCTGCCATAGCAAAAGTAGTGATACCGGCACAAGAGACAATAACACTCTGGATAGTGCCGAAGACGACAACAATCCCCTCCAGCACGATTTAGAGCAGGAGGGTGAACAAGCTAGCCCTCCAGAGTGGGCAGCAGATGGAGAATCGGAGGAGGATAATTACATGCCTCTCTCCGAAGACGAGGTGAGCCTCGGCGACGAAGAATTTATCGTGCCTGAGGATCCCGTCGAGCAGGAGCGCTTCAAGCGCTGGCTTATGGCCACAGCAAATAGCTTGAAGAAAAAGCAACAACAACTTCGAGCTGATCAAGATTTGCTAGCAGACAGATGGACCGAAGTCCTTGCGGCCGAGGAATACGAACTCGAGTGCCCCTCCAAGAGTTACCCAAAGCACGGATTGCTACCTCACCTTGAGGAGGAAGCATTGAAACCTACATCACTAGTGTACGATGCGGCTGACCGGCCACCTCGTGGCCGAGCCAGAGAGGCGTTTCAGCCTGAAGTTCAGCCTGCACCCCGCCGCCACTCAAAGAAAAATACCAAGGTCTGGGGCAACACGCAGGACCTGCGAGACGTATTGTAAAGCAGAGAAAAACATGCAAGATCGATATACGGGTCACGGGCGCGCGCGCCAACGCAGGACGATGACCGTCACACCGGATACACTAAAAGTAAATCCGTCCGGGCCATATACAGTAGACAAGACTCATATGAACTGTGTCGTGATATAGCCCGACACAGAGGCGCCACACACCCCCTATGCTTCACTGATGAAGTTATGGATCACGAATTCCTGGAGGATTTTAAACCCGTAAATATTGAATCGTATGATGGTACAACAGATCCCGCTGTATGGATTGAGGATTTCCTCCTCCACATCCACATGGCTCGCGGTGATGATCTACATGCCATCACGTACCTCCCACTAAAACTCAAAGGACCAGCTCGACATTGGCTGAATAGCTTGCTAGCAGATTCCATCGGCAGTTTGGAGGATTTGGAAGATGCATTCCTTGACAACTTCTAGGGCACTTATGTGCGACCACCGGATGCTGATGACTTGAGCCATATAACTCAGCAGCCAGGGGAATCGGCCAGGCAATTCTGGGCACGGTTCCTAACTAAGAAAAACCAAATTGTCGACTATCCGGATGCAGAGGCCCTAGCGGCATTCAAGCACAACATCCGTGACGAGTGGCTCGCCCGGCACCTCGGCCAGGAGAAGCCAAAGTCTATGGCAACCCTCATGTAACAACCCCAAAATTGGGTTATCAATTTTTTTGCTGTTATTCTCTCCTGGCACTCATTTTCAAAATTTTCTCCTGAGTTTGCTGGATGACTCTGAGAATTTTTGTCATTTTCAATCTTTCAAAATCTTGCTCATGTCTTTTTCAGTGGGCAAGACCTCATTTGCATCATCCCAAACCCTCTCAAACCCTAATTCCAAAATTTTGGAATTTGAATGTGCCCTTTGTGATTACAAAGGAGCTATCATTTACTTTGATCTGTTGATCCTCCCAATTGTTCCTAGAGATCCTCCTAACTTTATGAACCTTGGATATGCAAAAATATTGCTAAGTCCAATGCAATATTTTTGACTTATGATTCCTTTTCTTGCCTTTTTGAGGAATAAAATCCAAAGGCATATCTAGCCATCTCCTAAATTCATGAGAATTGGTGGAGTTGATACTTATGCCTAATCCAAGCTCTGGCAAGTATATTGGCCATAATTAAATAAGGAAAATTGCCTTTTCATATTTAATGCCAATATTGCATTTCTGCCATTTTCCAAAGGAACTACTATTTTTATAGCAGGGAAAATTCCCACATAAATTGTGGAGCTTGTCCTTGCTATATATTAACTAGTTCCATCCTAATCTCATGTTCCTCAGTTCAAAAATTTGGCACATGATCCAATGCAAGTTTCTGCCTTCTCTGAAATTTTGCAAAGGAAGTACTTTATTCCTAAATCCAATTGAGCTATAATTTGGCAGGGTGATTAACTATTACAAATCACCTCTAGATACCAAAAATCAGCTCAATCCATCTATCCAATATTCCTTGGCAATTCTTCAAGTTTCTGTTCAGATTTGCTTGTCTGTGAAGGGAGTACCCTCATGGATGATCAAAATGAGTTGAAACTTTTCCATCAGTCTCTAATGATCATATTATCACACTCCTCCAAGATTCATCTCATTCCATTGAACTATGTGAGCACACGAAGTGTATTTTATCTTGCTCCATTATGGCTGATAATTTTCCCAGGCCTTATCCTACCTATATAACCTATCTCCACAAGATTTGGGTTCATTTCTTCTAGGCAATTGCCCTGAGGATTTTTCTGAAGTTTTTGGACAGAAATGATAGCTGTGAAGGAAGTAGCATTTTGGTGAGTCCATTTGGTATGAACTTTTTACAGCATCATGGTATGTTCAAATCATCAGGCTTTGCCAAGATTTTTAGCCTAATCCATCACTCCTATTGGGTGCTTCATCACGATTCAGTTTCTGGGTCAGTTTTGGTGGTTGTACATCAACTATGGTAAATAGTTGTCCATTTTACGTCAAAACTCCCAAGACCGTAGTCCTTTCTACCCTAAGCCTCCCAGACATCAAGTTTACCTTTTACCCTCTCTAGTTTACTCTCTAGAGTGTGGTAAAGTTTGCAGCAGTAAACTTGTGGAGCTTGATTTACTTAGCTCGCTTTGTCTCTACCCCTCTCTTTACCATGGTAATACTCCACGCTGGAAGGACTACGCGGTAGACATGATCTTACCTCAGTAAAAACCCCAGAGCGTGCCATGCCACTAGTGACTATGAGGGCAGCCAGCCAAAACAGCGGTCTAGCCACTGTTCTCGTCGGCAGCGCTGCTCCGGCCGTCTCTGACCTTGCCATTAATGCCCAACAGCTCCCCCTCGACGTCGTCTTCCCTCTGGACCTCTGCCCCCTTCGTTTTCTTCTCCGGCGAGCCGTGCCAACGCTCGAGCAGTGCGTGCCCGTGAGCTCGTCCTCTTCCTCGCTGGTGTCCGCTTCCTCCTCTTGTCATCGAGCCTTGCCCGACTCCGTGAGCCTCTGCTGCTCGTCCATTTCCCCCTCGTCGCCTTCCCGCTGCTCCCCGTGAGCTTTGGCCGCGCCTGCCGACGCTGCGCCCCTTGCCGGCGCACGGACACGTCGCCTGCCGTGTGCCACCTCCTACCCTCCTTCCCGAGCCCTCCCAGCGGCTATAAATAGAGCCCCGAGCTCTCTCGCAGTCCACCATCCCTCCCCAAGCATCTCCCCGAGCCCGAAGCCCCTCTCTGCCCTCCTCCCCATAGCCATGGCCGCCGCCCCGACCTTCTTTGATTCCGGTGATGCCGCTCCCCTCTCATCGTTCCACCTCCACCACTGCCCTCCCTAGGGTCCGGTGAGCCTCCCCGTTGCCTTGCCCACCCCATTCCCCCACCAGAGCTCCCTGTTCGCCGGTGGCCGAAGCCCTGCTCCACCGCCCACTTTGCTGCTCCTTCCCTGGTGCCCCTCGACGGCAGCTGACAACACCACGGGATGCGCCTCTTGCTCCTGAACCCGTGGGTAGGTCGATCGTCGCGAGCGGTGGCCGGACGCGCCGGCTATCGCCCTCGAGGCGAGCCCCTCCCTCTGCCCGGCGCGTGCGCGAGCGGGAGGTTGAAGATGCCAGGGCCAGGCGGTCCCCTCCTCACGTGGCCCCACCGGTCGGCGAGAGAAGAGCGTGGCCCAGTCTGCCACGTTGGATAAGTGGCGGCGCCCCGCCGCGAAGCCGCTTTCCCCGCGCGAAAGCGCCTTTCGGGAAAGTACGCTTTCAATCTCAGAAAGCGTATTCTTCCTCTGCTTCGGCCGGGAATACGTTTCCCTTTTTGGAAAACGTATTTTCAGAGAAGACACGTTCTGTTTAAACTACCAGGGACCTGTTTGTAGAAGTATTTTTACAGACTAGTCCCTGAGCTTTAAATGTCTGTATCTTTTTACCCGTAACTTCGAATCAGGTGAATCCAGAGCCCATGTCTTCGTTTCGTCGAGCTCTTTCCGTTGGTATCATTTTCATTATGTTTTCACACAGTGAAAATGACCATTTTCCCTTGACCATAAACAGCCTCCTCTGAGAGAGAACTATTTCCGGCAAATCTTTCCGCGATCGTTTCCCACTTCTTCCCGAAGTATTTATCGACCCCCAGGCAAGCCAACCTCTTATCATGAGCCCCGAACTTGCATGTTGACTTTGCTTGCACCTTGTGCGTGTGTAGTTGCAGTTGTTTCATAAAGTTTTCATCTGCAGTTATTCCGTTATGCTGTCTTGCATGCTTGTGTTTTCATGATATCTTTTGCCATGCTAATTAGAATGTTATTATTAATAATGCCATGTTACTACTCTACTTTACTTACATGTCATCATTATAAAATGATATGAGGATTGTAATGCACCGTTGATATGCTATTGTCATGTTCTTTATGTTATAGTTGTGCACTTGAGGAGTTCGATATTTTGCCATGCATTTGTATGCTGCATGCTCATTGTTGCAGCCATGTTAAATATGTTCATGATGATGGAGATGGAAATAAGATGACTTAATATAACAAACCTCCTCCGTCATCGATGGGATCGAGTCATAGTGCCGCCAAATCGAACTTTTTCAGTGCAACCACATTTGCCTTCGTGGGAAGGCCTTAATGCGAGCTATTGTCGTGACCTCTCGTCGGTGCCTCCAACTAGGGAAGGTTATGGGCGTGCTTACCCTGATCAGGTAGGCAGACATAACCTTGTGTGCTCGTTGATGAGATTATGGTACCGAGTCCCCGAGTGGGAGTGTCCCCGAGTGGGAGTGTTTTGACCACGACGGTGGTCGAGGTGTCTTTGGTAGACACGGGGCCACCCAGGACCAGCCCGTTGGGGATTTGGGTCAGAGTGGCCGGGAGAGTGTAATGGTAGTAGATCGGTTTCGTCGGAATGCCATTGGTCCACCCGAATGAGATGATAAGGCTATGGGTTCCGTGGTGCGGGAACAGTGTGCTACCTCTGCAGAGTGTATAAAGTCTATCGATAGCAACAGTTCGTAGTAGGTCCCACTATCAGGTCTTGGTCAAAATGGAGGATAAACCGAAATAATTAAGTTGACAAATAAATATGTGATAACAAAAATATGGTGACTTGGACTATGATATAGTCGTGAGAAGTCACAGTGATGTTTTCGTGGTGATCGCCGAAAGGATCACGGTTTGAGGCCAAGTTTTGGTCGTGGTGGTGATCGCCGTAAGGATCACGAGTTACTCTGGTCAAGACCACGATGGTGGTTTCGTGGTGATCGCCATAAGGATCACGAGTTATTCTGGTCATGGTTGTGATCGCCGGAAAGATCATTGTTCGGTTGCGAGGCAACCCGATGATAAGAGAGTCCGAGGGACTCGGTGTACAAGTTTGGGTACATTGTATGAGTAATATATCATTATTTGCATTTAAAGAAATATGATAGAACAGAAGGTGATTGCATAAAGTTAATATGCTATGTCTGCATTGGATATTATTGGTAGTTTACTTTCAACATAGTTTCATGATGCCTTTATGCCATGTTAGAAGCATGTTTGGATATGCCATGTTATTGCCATGTTAGCAGATGCTATGATTTTGTTCATGATTAGTTGATTTTTATCATGCCATGTTTAGTAATTGATATGAGATAGGTTGTTCCATGCGCTCATTTCTTGCTAGTCTTCTGCTTGTTTGGATGCTATGTATTTGGTTGTCTTGCAAGTACATTCAAAGTACTGACCTGGCGTGTCATGCCAGTTTTGTAGGTCATACCCGTATTGTTCGCTTGATCCGTCGTGCTAGGCCGTAACCTTGCCAGTCCTGTGAGTTGTGGAGCCTAGCCAGAGTTGTTATGCTGCCAAACCAAGACTTCCGCTGCCATTAAATCAGACTTCCGCTGTCATTTAATAGCCTTAGGGCTAGGCCAGATAATTGTATTCATCAATGATGTAATCTCATATACATGTATTTGATGAATATTCTTGTACCTGGAATGCTGTATTATGGACTTGTCGTGCGTCAGGTGTTATCCTGGGCTGACGTGCGAAGGCCCCCTGCTCCATGCGGATCGGGGTGCCACAGGGCATGGTATCAGAGCAGCCAGGCTGGCATAGGTTATCCTAGCATTAGATCACCGCTGCCATTAAACCGTAATTACCCTAAGGGATTTGACTCATCCCTGTTGTCGGTGTCAAAACCGGCGGATCTCGGGTAGGGGGTCCCGAACTGTGCGTCTAGGCCGGATGGTAACAGGAGGCAAGGAACACGATGTTTTACCCAGGTTCGGGCCCTCTTGATGGAGGTAAAACCCTATGTCCTGCTTGATTAATATTGATGATATGGGTAGTACAAGAGTAGATCTACCACGAGATCAAGGAGGCTAAACCCTAGAAGCTAGCCTATGGTATGATTGTTGTATATGGAGTTGTGTATTCTATCGACTAGCCTGGCCCTGGTTTATATAATGCACCAGAGGCCTAGGTTAACAAGAGTCCTAGCCGAATACGCCGGTGGGGAGAAGTCCTTGTCTTGATCGCCAAGTCTTGTGGAATCTTCCTTGTATGCGGCAGTTGTCCAAACTGGCCCATGAGTATACGGGCACGGGGGTCCTCGGCCCAATCTATCAGATCGGGAGATGACGTGTTGAGTACCCCCTAGTCTAGGACACCGTCAGTAGCCCCCTGAACCGGTCTTCAAGTTAGGGACGCTCCTCGATTCTTCTGAGCTGTTCTTCATCTTCGGTCGTCGGTCTTGAAAACTGGTTCAACAAATCTTCTTTATCTTCAATCTTGAGGATCGCCGAAATGCATTCGACGAGTTTACACGTCGGGTATCCGAGGAGCCCCTTTAAGTTTCCGGCCTTTATCAATGCCTTATTATTTTTATGCCACACCTCGGGTTTGAAGTTGTTCCCGGGAGGCAGTGTCCTCTTGCGTCCGAGCTCTAACGCCGGACTGTATTCGAGGTATCTTTTGCAGCCGAGCACCAATGCCGGACCGCTTCCCAGCTCTAACGCCGGAATGTATCCGAGCTCCAACGCCGGACTATGTATCCGAGCTCCAACGCCGGACTATATCCGAGGTTTCATATCACCTTGGTTCAAAAAAGTTGAAGGAGTTTAGCCGAGCTTAATGCCGGAAATGCCCTCTACGGAGACAGCCACTAGCGCCCGATCTTTATGCCAGACTGCTTCCGAGGTGGTGCACCACCCCGAATGTGGGCCGATTTTTGTGAATATTTTTTGTTGGTGCAATTTATTCTCTGCCGAGATATATAGCTAGTAGCCCTCAAGGTGTGTATCGGTCTAAAACCCGAGATGCACCTGAAGGATGACGTAAGACCGCTGATCCTAGTAGCCGCTGAGACTCAGGTTGATTTGCAAAATCGGCCTGAGGATCAAGTCCAAGCTCGGCAGAATACTTCGGGACACTAAAAGCGGCGTGCTCAGTCCTCGAGACTCAGGTTGGGTGCGGCCAACCAACCTGAGGATCAAAATCTCCTCGGAAACTATATTGCACATACAATTTTCTGCATTGGACAAGCAATGCAGTAGCCCCCGAGACACTGGTCGGGTGGCAACACCAGATCAAGGGATCGATGTGCCCCTTTAATATTTGTAAATAATAAGCCCGAAGCCCAGCAGCCCCCGAGCCTTAATGCGGGCACGGGTGGCCGAATTAAGGATCAATATCCATAGTAAAATCACAAATTATGTGTAATGACTCTATGTATCCAAGTACTTTACGTCATTAATGCTCGCATCCGCATTGTACAAAACTTTGTTGACCGACCATCGGCTTTCACCTCCTCGGCCAGTAGCCGAGGAGTGTTTGTCCTACTTTATAAAGCCTTTATGAGGGCAAAGATTTACAACAAACAAGGCAATCTGGCCATACGGTTTTATAAACAAAGGTACGCAGAGAGTTATATTACTATTTAACAGAAGAAATGTCTTCCAAAGAAAATAGTCCCGCTATCGGTTCCTTTCTTTGGGTTGTCATGCTAAGCATGATCATTAAACCTCAGCTCTAATGTAAGAGCAAAATATTGAGGATTTAGTTTGGGAGGCCAGTTAATAGCCCCCGGTAGTGTTTGGCAACAGTCAGGGTCAAGTCGTAAACACTTCGGCCAATGTTATGAACGGCCCATCATTTAACATAGTCATCGGTTCGCTGACCAGTTTACGCTTATTGTGAAAGTCAGTTTTCGGCTTTCTCCACTGAGGTGCTTAACCATGTGAGCTGGAAGCACAATCGCAGTGGTTCTCCCTTTGCACGCCTAGCCAAAAAAAATGGAACGTAGGAAGCAAGTGCAGGAAGCAAGTGCAGAGCCGGGCACAACCCAACTATGACCGAAGACACAATTGAAACCGATGCATATTATAGCAATATCTGAGAATGTTTTGCCGAATCCCTAAAGGTGTCCGGTGTTGCACTGCGAGGACTATGCTGGAAAAAGCACAAATAGTTTAAAGTGCCAAAAAGCTTGGGAAACAAGAACGTCAGTAAAAACATGACGTCCGAACAATATCAAGTGTTCGGTGCCAATCCGAAAGTTGGTCTTAGAAAAAAGAAGTGCTTCTGTCGTGCTTTAACATGATACATCCTATCTCAAGATTTCGAGCGGGTCAGCCTACGGCTTCAACCTCCTATCCCGAGGGAGGAGTACTTCTCATCAAGCCAGTTTAGCAAACTAAACTCTAGCGGCTTTGAGAGAGAAAGTAGGCTCCCCAGCTAGTGACCGCACACTCGTGTCGAAAAAAGAGTGATAATAATATAAAACTTTGCAACGCTAAGAAGAAGAACTTATTATAAAACGGCTCAAATAAACTTAAGAGCCCAAGTGACTTGGGTGACAAATGATTGCATGTACCGAATACTTATATCATATATGTGTTCAACCCTATGTTCAACCGAACTTTAAACGCGTCTTAACCGACCATCAGCTTCTCCCTCTTCAGTCAAGGACCGAAAAGTGTTATGTACTCCATCGGTCGAGAATATCAACGGTGTTTCCAATAACCAGGCAATCAAGCCATAAGGCTGTAACAGACAAAGCGCGCTCAGGGAACTTATGCTATATTACTGTGAAGTGTAAGAAGCATCTTCGAAGAAAATAGTACCCCCACCGATACCTTTCTTCGGTGCTCATTGTTATTATGAGACTTGTGCAATAGATTTTTTGTACTCATGAGTTCCGTTGTGTGCCGACCATCATTGAAAACTATAAGAGCGCTAGCTTTCGGCTTCACCCAGTCTGAGGTCCGGCTCGGCTGACCCGATCGTGACAATCGCAGAGGTGCTCCCTTTACTCCCTAGCCGAACAATCGGGAACGTAGGGGTAAACACAGGAGCGAGGCAACCCAGCTTGCAAATCACTTAAGTCAATATGGTGCATATTGTGGCGTAATACATGAACAAGGAACGAAGCCGTACAAGTATAATCATATGCAACAGGAAAAAGCTTCATAAAGGAAGCCCCCAAGTAAACGGGGTATTTGAATTTATGCGTCACAAAAAAAGTTTGGATAAGGAAATTTTTTACAAGCAACTTTTTTCCAAAAAAGTATAATGCTTGGTCGAACCGAGCACAAGTTAGAAATTAAAGCTTTGAGCATGAAAGCGACTTAGCTGGTTAATGTGTTCGGTATTGATGACGCGGTCCGAGCTTGATGCGGGGCAAGGTTCCATCCCCCAAGCCGGTCCCGAGTTGGCGGAGCGGAGAGCTCGACACGCCGAAGTGGTGACATAGCACGGTCAATGCAGACCGGCAGAGTGACGCCGAAGTCCCCGGATCATTTTCCTGTGCACAAAAAATAGTGCAAACCGAGATAATAGTAATAATGATAATTAAAAAAAATGTTGCATAATAAATAATTTATGCAAAGTGAGGAATAGAAGAAATATGGCCTGGCGCCGAAGTCAATGTCGATGCAGGGCGTCGGCGTGATGTAGTAGAGGCGTGGCAAAGCCTGAATTCACAGGTCGGTCCGAGCTCCGGATGCGACGTTCGCCGGACTATGTACGGAAACTGATCGAACCACCACGCGACCGTCGTTAGTGCGGTCACCATTTGATAGACCTGTGTACATATCATGGACAAACCAGAGTAATAATTCCTTGGGAAAAATGAACCCAAACAAGCAAAAAATACTGGGATTAATAGCACCTGGTTTATTTGTTGTAGCAATCGAAGGAAGGTGATTCCCAAAATTGGGACTCGCTCCGCACACCCATTGCCTGATGGGCGATAAAACGATGGCATGGCAATGCTGGTAAAGGTTGACTCGCCGAGGCAAAGCCCTCGGCCCAGCTAACGTGACGGAGCTGGTCGGCTAGTGACGCCGAAGCGTCCGGAGTAGGTTGATGAAGAGATGGCGAAGCCCTCGGTATAGCCGAGATGTCGAAGCCTCGACGTCAGCCGATGAGTCGAAGTAGGTCGGCGTGATGGACACTAGCTTGAAGAAGCAATAGTGCGGCCCTGTTGATGCAGGTCGTGACGTGGTCGATGCCGGCTTGATGAAGCAACCATGCGGCGATGCCGGTATGCCCGCTCCGTGTAATCTATGGGGCGGCGATGTTGATGATGATTTATCCTTTGCGATGCCGGACTCTTGTTCGGCTTGCCGAGATGATGATCCGAAGAAGTTGAGCTCGGCTAAAGTGACGACGTGTCTAGCGCAGGTCGGCAGCCGTGGAGTAATATTGCCGGACTGGTTTGACACCAGCATGATGTTGAAGATCATGTTCAAAAGATCTTAAAGTTAGTGGGATGTGTTCGAGAACAAAACACAATACCCCATACAAAACTTCCTTCAAAAGGGATGTCGAAATCCCGTTCATAAAAAAGATGAACTCGGGTCGGATTCATTTTCGCGCAGAAAACAGATCCGAAAAGTGATGCACTAATCGGAAGGTTCTCGGAGTTTGGACGGTCGGATCGAGCTGAAATTTTGAGAGGTGGTAGATATAGGAATTCCGCAGCCGATCAACGGTTGGATGTTCCAAAGGACGTCCGAGGTAGAAGCTGGACACCACACCCTAAACTCATCCAAATTCCCATCCAGATTTGACAGGGCTCCGGTATATCGTGGATTGCCAGAGATTCCTCCATCGGAACTCGACGAAATTTTCCAGGGTTGTTATAGACTCAATTCCGCACAATTCCACCAAGGCGATCGTCAAAGCGATACTCGAGGAGGTGGTGGCGGCAGATACGAGTTCGCTGTCCAAAAAAAACAGCACGGTCGCTTGAGGGCAATGTTGACGTTGAGCCCCCGAGCTCCATAGATAATTCCTCCGTGATCTTGATAGAGATCGGAGTTGATGTTTGATGAAGGCCCTCGTCCGAACATGGTGATCCGAACACGGGGCACAATTCTTGGTCGAACCAAGGTGACCAGTCGAACTGGTGACGAGGATGCCGAAGTCGCAGTTGATCTGCAAGCGAGCCATCGATTCTTTTGTCGATCACACAGCGGAACTCTCAATGAAAGCACCAATGTCGGTGTCAAAACCGGCGGATCTCGGGTAGGGGGTCCCGAACTGTGCGTCTAGGCCGGATGGTAATAGGAGGCAAGGAACACGATGTTTTATCCAGGTTCGGGCCCTCTTGATGGAGGTAAAACCCTATGTCCTACTTGATTAATATTGATGATATGGGTAGTACAAGAGTAGATCTACCACGAGATCAAGGAGGCTAAACCCTAGAAGCTAGCCTATGGTATGATTGTTGTATATGGAGTTGTGTATTCTATCGACTAGCCTGGTCCTGGTTTATATAATGCACCAGAGGCCTAGGTTAACAAGAGTCCTAGTCGAATACGCCGGTGGGGAGAAGTCCTTGTCTTGATCGCCAAGTCTTGTGGAATCTTCCTTGTATGCGGCAGTTGTCCGAACTGGCCCATGAGTATACGGCCACGGGGGTCCTCGGCCCAATCTATCAGATCGGGAGATGACATGTTGAGTACCCCCTAGTCCAGGACACCGTCACCTGCATCCGGCATGGCCACTGTTAATCCACAAGTGGCGCAGTCGGGACCGACACGTCCTCACCCCGCTGTCCCCGCCTAGTTATCCGTGGAGCAAGTAGCAACCATATCCTTTTTGGTCTGCCGCACCGCTTGCCCTTCGCCATTAAAGGAAAGGGTCCACACCATGCGGGCATGTCCCGCATAGCTGCCTATAAAAGCCCCCTTTCCGCTAGCCGTATCGCTCACTTCTCATTCAGCCATGTCCCTGCAGAGAAGCCTAGCTAGTAACACTCCAGTCATGGCTAGCACCCTCAAAACTACTAAGTTCCACAGCCGCACAAGCGCCGTCAACCATCCTGGTTTCCCACCCCTTCTTGCTGAGATGCTCACCCAAGCCTTTGGCTATGATGCTAGCCCCGACTACCTGGTGTTCCAGTCAACCCTCATTCCTCACCTTCATCGCTATGATGCAAGGGTGCACATCAGCCCTGGTCCCGTAGTAGATGGCCAGCCGTTGGTTTTTCAGGGTAGAGCCATGCCTACCACCGATTTGGCCATCCAGGCCGCTGCTGTGGAGGCAATCCTATACCTCCGAACCAAGTTCCCGCAAGTGGAAGATCAAAGGGAGTTCTGTTTCTTCCCCATTGTTACAGCGACAGGAATTCAACCATCCCCCTCTATCCAAGGGAATGACCCCGCAATCGCTCGCCTGGTGCAGTATATCACTGCCCAGGGAATGATGATTTCGAGGATGCTTGCCGAATTCAGAACCTTGGACAACGATGTGGTGCGAGTTGTCAAGGAAGCTTACCGTGAGGCTCGTAAGTTCGCATCTCAAGTGGCTCACCCAACGCTATCCGAGCCAGTGCTACCCTCTCAGCCGGTGTTGTGGCCTCGGCCAAACATCATCACTCTCGACAAGACTCTTTTCTGGATCCACCAACATCATATGCTTGGATCAGTTTCAGCCACACCCCTGGTAGCCGAACCCCAACCCATAGTGATCTCGGATGATGAAGATGGAGATTGGCTCAGTCTTCATCCTCCCGGAGAGCCCCAGCAAAGCAAGCCCTCAGCTTGATCTTAGCCGCGCAACCAGTTGTTTCTGCTAGTAGGTCAGTCTGTCAGTTCATTCCCGATATGAGGATAGAACTCTGTATCCCGAAGTGAGTAGTTTCGTTTAGTGCGTAGAGCGCTCGTGCTTGGTTGTATGCTTGCATTGTTGTAACTCGTATGGTGTGTTTATGCTTGCTTTCTTGCTTTTGGATTGTTGTCTCTCTGTTAAACAGAGATGTTTGACAGGGTTGGCAATGTGAGTTAACAAGATTTTAATCAGTAGAGCACATACACTAAACACAACATTTACTCATCCCGAGTCTTTTAATAAAATGTGCGCTGGTTTAGGTATATATATGCCAGGATTATATATATACCCACTAGCATTAAAA
The DNA here is from genome assembly GCF_003073215.2 of Triticum urartu. Lineage (NCBI taxonomy): Eukaryota > Viridiplantae > Streptophyta > Magnoliopsida > Poales > Poaceae > Triticum > Triticum urartu. The sequence goes on from NC_053024.1 coordinate 482,746,543, forward strand.
CACTTTAGAATGAGTTGTCTGCTGTGTTTTTGGTTACATGATTTTATCGCTGTCTGTTTGTTAGTGTAGATTACTGCATAACACACGCATACCCGGTTCACCCACGAGTACCTTTGGGCAGTACTCGGGGGGATGCAAAGTCACATATCCCTATCTATCTGTGCATACCCCGTGTGTCGGATTTTCAAATCCAGAACCCCGCAGAGGCATTTCCGCCTGGAAATTCCTCGTCTCTAATTCTTTCTTCCGGTTTCATTTCTGGGGGAAACACTACCCACCTTATTTCATTCGAACCAGTACAACTACCCTGATTTCAACTCCGATTCTACCTCGACACCTACATTTCATGGAGCTATCCGCATAATTTTTCCATACTCCGTGTGATTCTTGAGCTGGCGCAACCACCTCACATGCATCTGGACCCCACCACCACCACCGCAGCACGCGATCACTCTGCCGGCGCAAAGCGATGGAGAATCAATCGTGGCGGAGGACCACCCAGTGCGCCATCTTCTCCCGCGTCTTGAGCCACCCCACCCAGCCGCGCATTGTTCCGAGCTGATCAGCGTGCCCAGCAGCGCTGCAAGGAGGAGTGACGAGCCGATCAGCGTGCCCAGCAGCGCTGCAAGGAACAACCGCAGCGCCACCAGGAACACCTCCTCGCTGAAGGAGCTCGGCTCGATCTCGCCCAAACCAAAGAGGTAGTAGAGCGGCATTGTGTTTGTGCGTTGGAGGAGAGCCGCGCTGCCATTTTTATAGTCCAACCCCGGTGTACGGTGAGCGAGGTCTAGGAGAACCGCTCGTCGCTTGATCACCAACGTCCAGGAGGCAAATCCGTGAGCAGTGCCGACAAGGTGCTGGCCCACGAAGTGAGTGCTCGCTGCATTGGCGCCGTGCACGCCGCGCACTACGACACTAGGGTCCTCATCGCCCTAGAAGCTAGATGCGTGCTGCGCTACGTCGCACGCGGAGCAGCGACGAAGAAGAAGCAGCAAGCTGGAGGTAGAAGAAGGAGGTTGCCAGTGGGCCCTGGGCCCACGTGTCAGTAGGTGAAACCACTGTTCATTGGGTGCACCTAGCATTTTTCGGGAGTCTGATCTCCAGTGCCCCTAGCCGTGGAGGTAACCCTGTTTTGCTCATATATCCCTTCCCGGGTGTACCAATTATCGGTGCCCTATCTTGCTTGAATTTAACCAAAGGGTTAAAATTAACCCAGAGGTTATTTTTTTATTTGTGCTGTAACCCTAGCAATCTCAAGGACGAGATTCTTTTTAAGGGGGGAAGAGTTGTAACAACCCCAAAATTGGGTTATCAATTTTTGTGCTGTTATTCTCCCCTAGCACTAATTTTCAAAATTTTCTCCTGAGTTTGCTGGATGACTTTGAGAAATTTTGTCATTTTCAATCTTACAAAACCTTGCTCATGTCTTTTTCGGTGGGCAAGACCTCATTTGCATCATCCCAAACCCTCTCAAACCCTAATTCCAAAATTTTGGAATTTGAATGTGCCCTTTGTGATTACAAAGGAGCTATCATTTCCTTTGATCTGTTGATCCTCCCAATTGTTCCCAGAGATCCTCCTAACTTTCTAAACCTTGGATATGCAAAAATATTGCTAAGTCCAATGCAATATTTTTGAATTATGATTCCTTTTCTTGCCTTTTTGAGGAATAAAATCCAAAGGCATAGCTAGCCATCTCCTAAATTCATGAGAATTGGTGGAGTTGATACTTATGCCTAATCCAAGCTCTGACAAGTATATTGGCCATAATTAAATAAGGAAAATTGCCTTTTCCTATTTAATGCCAATATTGCATTTCTGCCATTTTCCAAAGGAACTACTATTTTTATAGCAGGGAAAATTCCCACATAAATTTTGGAGCTTGTCCTTGCTATATATTAACTAGTTACATCCTAATCTCATGTTCCTCAGTTCAAAAATTTGGCACATGATCCAATGTAAGTTTCTGCCTTCTCTTAAATTTTGCAAAGGAAGTGCTTTATTCCTAACTCCAATTGAGCTACAATTTGGCTGGGTGATTAACTATTACAAATCACCTCTGGATACCAAAAATAAGCTCAATCCATCTATCCAATATTCCTTGGCAATTTTTCAAGTTTCTGTTCAGATTTGCTTGTCTGTGAAGGGAGTACCCTCATGGATGATCAAAATGAGCTGAAAATTTTCCATCAGTCTCTAATGATCATATTATCACACTCCTCCAAGATTCATCTCATTCCATTGAACTATGTGAGCACAGGAACAATTCTTTGTTTTTGTCCACATTTTGAGTTTGTGAAGCAAGTGTATTTTATATTGCTCCATTATGGCTGATAATTTTCCCAGGCCTTATCCTACCTATATAACCTATCTCCACAAGATTTGGGATCATTTCTTCTGGCCAATTGTCCTGAGGATTTTTCTGAAGTTTTTGGACAGAAATGATAGCTGTGAAGGAAGTACCATTTTGGTGAGTCCATTTGGTATGAACTTTTTACAGCATCATGGTATGTTCAAATCATCAGGCTTTGCCAAGATTTAGCCTAATCCATCACTCCTATTGTGTGCTTCATCATGATTCAGTTTCTGGGTCAGTTTTGGTGGTTGTACAACAACTATGGTAAATAGTTGTCCATTTTACGTCAAAACTCCCAAGACTGTAGTCCTTTCTACCCTAAGCCTCCCAGACATCAAGTTTACCTTTTACCCTCTCTGGTTTACTCTCTAGAGTGTGGTAAAGTTTGTAGCAGTAAACTTGTGGAGCTTGATTTACTCAGCTCACTTTGTCTCTACCCCTCTCTTTACCATGGTAATACTCCACGCTGGAAGGACTACACGGTAGACATGATCTTACCTCAGTAAATAACCCAGAGAGCGCCATGCCAGTGGTGACTATGAGGGCAGCCAGCCAAAACGGTGGTCTAGCCACTGTTCTCGCCGGCAGCGCTGCTCCGGCCGTCTCTGACCTCGCCATTAATGCCCAACAGCTCCCCCTCGACGTCGTCTTCCCTCTGGACCTCTGCCCCCTTCGTTTTCTTCTCCGGCGAGCCGTGCCAACGCTCGAGCAGTGCGTGCCCGTGATCTCGTCCTCTTCCTCGCCGGTGTCCGCTTCCTCCTCTTGTCCTCGAGTCTTGCTCGACTCCGCGAGCCTCTGCTGCTCGTCCATTTCCCCCTCGTCGCCTTCCCGCCGCTCCTCGCAAGCTTTGGCTGCGCCTGCCGACGCTGCGCCCCATGCCGGCGGACGGACACATCGCCTGCCGCGTGCTGATACATCTCCGTCGTATCTACTTTTCCAAACACTTTTGCCCATGTTTTGGACTCTAACTTGTATGATCTAAATGGAACTAACCCGGACTGACGCTGTTTTCAGTAGAATTACCATGATGTTGTTTTATTGCAGAAAACAAATATTCTCGGAATGACCTGAAACTCGACGGGAGGTCCTAGAAAAAATAATAAAAAATCCTCGCCAAATATGAAGACCAGGAGGCCCACACCCTTCTCACGAGGGGCACGCCCCCCTAGGGCGCGCCCCTACCTCGTGGGCCCCCTGTTGACCCTCCGACACCAACTCCTACTCTATATATTTGCTTTCGGAGAGAAAAAATTAGAGAGAAGAAATCATCGCATTTTACGTTACGGAGCCGCCGCCAAGCCCTAAAACCTCTCGGGAGGGCTGATCTGGAGTCCATTCGGGGCTCCGGAGAGGGGGATTCGTCGCCGTCGACATCATCAACCATCCTCCATCACCAATTTCGTGATGCTCACCGCCACGCGTGAATAATTCCATCGTAGGCTTGCTGGATGGTGATGGGTTGGATGAGATTTATCATGTAATCGAGTTAGTTTTGTTAGGGTTTGATCCCTAGTATCCATTATGTTCTGAGATTGATGTTGCTATGACTTTGCTATGCTTAATGCTTGTCACTAGGGCCCGAGTGCCATGATTTCATATCTGAACCTATTATGTTTTCATCAATATATGAGTGTTCTTGATCCTATCTTGCAAGTCTATAGTCACCTACTATGTGCTATGATCCGGCAACCCCGAAGTGACAATAATCGGGACCACTCCCGGTGATGACCATAGTTTGAGGAGTTCATGTATTCACTATGTGCTAATGCTTTGTTCCGGTTCTCTATTAAAAGGAGGCCTTAATATCCCTTAGTTTCCAATAGGACCTCGCTGCCACGGGAGGGTAGGACAAAAGATGTCATGCAAGTTCTTTTCCATAAGCACGTATGACTATATACGGAATACATGCCTACATTACATTGATGAATTGGAGCTAGTTCTGTGTCACCCTATGTTATGACTGTTACATGATGAACCGCATCCAGCATAATTATCCATCACTGATCCGGTGCCTACGAGTTTTCCATATACTGGTTTACGCTTATTTACTTTTCCGTTGCTACTGTTACAATCACTACAAAATACCAAAAACATTACTTTTGCTGTCTTTACTTTTGTTGCCGCTACCACCACTATCATATTACTTTGCTACTAAACACTTTGCTGTAGATACTAAGTTTCCAGGTGTGGTTGAATTGACAACTCAGCTGCTAATACTTGAGAATATTCTTTGGCTCCCCTTGTGTCGAATCAATAAATTTGGGTTGAATACTCTACCCTCGAAAGCTGTTGCGATCCCCTATACTTGTGGGTTATCAAGACAAATTTCTGGCGCCGTTGCCGGGGAGCATAGCTCTATTCTTTGAGTCACGTGGGATTTATATCTGCTTATCACTATGAAGAACTTGAGAGATCCAAAAACCAAGATCTATCCCTCAACTACGAGGGGAGGTAAGGAACTGCCATCTAGCTCTGCACTTGATTCACCTTCTGTTATGAGTAAGTTTGCGACACCTACACCTGCTTCTGCTATTCGTTCTGATATGTCGCATGTTATTGATGATGCCACTTCTGCTATGCATGATACTTATGATGAAACTGCTTCTATGCCTGATACTATCGTGCCCCTTAGTGAATTTCTTGATAAACAAATTGCTAGGGCTAGAGAAAAAGAAATTATTGAATCTGAATACAATGATGAGAGTGATGATGAAAATATGCCTGTTATTCCTGAGGGTTATCTTTTTGATATGGAATCTTCTGCTGCTATTTCTGCTTGCAAAGATAGATATGAGCTTAAGAGGTTATTAATTAAATGGAACAAAGAATCACTTAGAGATAGAATGAGACCTGACCCTGCTTTTGCTACTTCACCTATTTGTGTTCCTGATAAAGACTATGAATTCTCTGTTGATCCTGATATAATTACTTTGGTTGAATCTGATCCGTTTTATGGCTATGAATCTGAAACTGTTGTGGCACATCTTACTAAGTTAAATGATATAGCTGCCCTGTTCACTAATGATGAGAGATCGCGTTACTTTTATATACTCAAAATATTTTCATTCTCATTAAAGGGTGATGCTAAGATATGGTTTAATTCTCTTGATCCTGGTTGTGTGCGTAGTCCCCAGGATATGATTTATTACTTCTCTGCTAAATATTTCCCTGCTCATAAGAAACAAGCTGCTTTGAGGGAAATATACAATTTTGTGGAAATTAAAGAAGAGAGTCTCCCACAAGCTTGGGGGAGGCTTCTCAAGCTACTTAATGCTTTGCCTGATCATCCTCTTAAGAAACCTGAAATACTTGATATCTTTTATAATGGACTAACCGATGCTTCCAGAGATTACCTGGATAGTTGTGCTGGTTCTCTTCTCAAGGAAAGAACATCGGATGAAGCTGAAATTCTATTGAATAATATGTTCACAAATGAAAATAATTGGGCACCTCCTGAGCCAGCTCCTGCTCCAATTACTGAGCCTATCCCTAAACCAACTCCGAAGAAGAGAGGTATTTTATTTCTAAGTCCCCAAGATATGTAAGAGGCAAAGAAATCTATGAAAGAAAAAGGTATTAAAGCTGAAGACGTTAAGAATTTACCTCCTATTGAAGAAATACATGGTCTTAATTCACCGCCTATTGAAGAAACATATGATCTCAATTATTTATTCACTGAAGAACCTCCTGATCCCGATATCCCGACACAGGTAGTAAACATAAATTCTCTCTATAGATATGATAAAGCTGAAGTCCCTCCTACTAAAATTGCTAGTCAATGCTTGGATGAGTTTGATAACTTTACGTATAAGCAAGATGACTTCAATGCTTATTTTGGTAGACAATTAAAAGAAAATGCTTATATGATTAGACGTTTGGGTGATTATATGGCTGATATTAAAGGTGAACTTAAACTTGTTAGCAAACATGCTTCTATGGTTACCACCCAAGTAGAACAAGTACTTAAGGCTCAAAAAGAAGTGCTTAATGAATTGAATAGTAAGAAAAATGATTATGCTGTTAAAGTGGCTACTAGAACTGGTAGAATGACTCAGGAACCTTTGTATCCTGAAGGCCACCCTAAGAGAATCGAGCAAGATTCTCAAAGAAATAATATTGATGTTCCTAGTTCTTTTAAAAAGAAGAAGAAGAAAAATGATAGAACTGTGCAAACTTCTAGTGAACCTATTTCTGAACCACCTGATAATCCAAATGATATATCTATGTCTGATGCTGAAACACAATCTGGTAATGAACATGAACCTAGTAAAAATATTAATGATGATGTTCCTGACGATGCTCAACCTAGTAATGACGATGATGTAGAAATTGAATCTGCTGTTGATCTTGATAACCCACAATCAAAGAATCAACGTTATGATAAAAGAGACTTTGTTGCTAGGAAACATGGTAAAGAAAGGGAACCTTGGGTTCAGAAACCCATGCCTTTTCCTCCAAAACCATCCAAGAAAAAGGATGATGAGGATTTTGAGCGCTTTGCTGAAATGATTAGGCCTATCTTTTTACATATGAGATTAACTGATGTGCTCAAAACAAATCCTTATGCTAAATATATGAAAGATATCATTACTAATAAAAGAAAGATACCGAAAGCTGAAATTTCCACCATGCTTGCTAATTATACTTTTAAGGGTGGAATACCAAAGAAACTTGGAGACCCCGGAGTACCTACTATACCTTGCTCCATTAAAAGAAACTATGTTAAAACTGCTTTATGTGATCTTGGAGCCGGTGTTAGTGTTATGCCTCTCTCTTTATATCGTAGACTTGACTTGAATAAGTTGACACCTACTGAAATATCTTTGCAAATGGCTGATAAATCAACTGCTATACCTGTCGGTATTTGTGAGGATGTGCCCGTGTGGTTGCAAACGTTACTATTTTAACAGACTTTGTTATTCTTGATATTCCCGAGGATGATAGTATGTCTATTATTCTTGGAAGACCTTTTCTTAATACTGCAGGGGTTGTTATTGATTGCAACAAAGGCAATGCCACTTTTCATGTTAATGGTAATGAGCATACGGTACACTTTCCAGGGAAACAACCTCAAGTTCATAGTATCAATTCTATTGGAAAAATTCCATCGATTATAATTGGAGGTTTTGAATTTCCTCTTCCTACTGTCAAAAAGAAATATGATATTCTTATTATTGGGGATGTGTATATCCCCGTTGAGGTAACTTAGTGTTATTCGAAATTTCTCCGGTTTCATGATTATCGGAATGAGTTTGTTAACAAGACTTGATCAACCTTGTTAGTGGATTCTTTTTGATGAGCATGAGATGGATGAAACTAGAAGCACAACCTTCTGTACCCTCTCTATACTTTCTGTTATTTATATTAAATAAAGTAAAAATAGTATTTTTCTGTCTATTTCCTCACTTATCCGTGCAATATAAAAATATCCCGAAAATAAAAGTCCTCAGAATGCCATGCCAATTTAATATGATTTTTTTGGGAATATTTGAGGATTTACTGTGCAAAAATTACCGCGGGAGGAGCTGCCACCTGGCGACGAGGGTGGTAGGCGCGCCCCCCCTATAGGGCGCGCCCCCCTGCCTCATGGGCCCACGGTGGCCCTCCTCCACTTATCCCAGCACCCATCTTCTTCTTCTGTCTCACACAAACTCGAAAAACCAACTCAAGCACGAGGTCCAGCCACTTTTGCTATGATTTTCGATCTCCTTGCTCAAAGCACCTCTCGCAAAACTGCTTGGGGAGATTGTTCCTTGGTATGTAACTCCTCCATTGGTCCAATTAGTTTTTGTTCTAGTGCTTTATTCTTTGCAAATTTGTGCTACAAAGGTGACCATGTTCTTGAGCTTGCATGTCAAATTTATATGGTTCCAAGTAGTTCTAATGCTTGATATAGGCTCTAGGCACTTATAGGAGTAGTTACTATCGGTTTTATTGAGTTTGGTTTACTTTTATTTTTGAAGTTACTAAAAATTTCAAATTGTTTCAGAAAAATGATGAGTATATTATTGAGGGGCTCATCAAGCCAAAGCTCAAAGGAAAAGGCACCTAAGCCTAAGTATAATTTGCCACGCACCGCGGAGATTCGGGCGTGTGAATGGCCTTCTGAAGATTTCTTGAGAGCAGCCGGTATCTATGAAGATTTTCATGAATTGGCTCACAATGCAGGCCTCACCGCTTTCCTCCACGACCAATGCGATCAGTATCTCTTACTCACAAATACCTTTGTGCAAAACTTTTATTTTCATCCTAGGAACTCACCACCTATGGTGGAATTTCATTTATATGATGAGCCTAAGGAGATGTCACTTTTTGATTTCTGTCAGATTTGTTTAGTCCCTTTTGAGGGCAAGACAGAAGAACCACATCATGATGATGTGGCTAGGTTTATTGATAATATCACGGTAGGAGAAACCAGGAAGGTTTCCGATGCACGAATCACTAGCATACATTTTCCTGTTTTGCATTACTTTGCATTATTTGCTAGTCGTTGTTTAATTGGACGCAGAAATTCTGGAAACCTTAGTATCCCTGATTTAATTATTCTACTCCAAGGTTTATATAGTGATAACACTTTTAGTTTGGGCGGTATTATTGCTAGATGGTTAAATATGAACCGTACTAAGGGCCCCATCTTTGGAGGAATTTATGCCACACGCCTAGCAGCACATTTTAACATACCTATTAGGCATGCCGAGAAGGAAGAAAAAGTGCTACCCCGTGTTTATCTAGATCATAAAAGTATGGTGGCACATGATTTTATTGTTAAAAATAGGGCAGGGGAGCTTAGATATCAATTGTTCTTTAATAAACATCATCCTGAGACTATTACCTTGCCTGCTCCTTCTTTGTTTGATTTGACTGCAGGCACGTACCTTGTTCCGTTGGCAGCTATTCACGCCTAGCGGAACCCTGCACCAGCTGAGGAACCAGAGCCGGAATCACAATTTGATCCTTCACGACAGTCTAACTATTAGTGGGATCCGGAGATGATTGCCAGCCAGTGGCAATCGGAGCCTTCTTCTTCTCATCACAGTACGACCCCAACAACTATTATTATGGATATCCGCCAGGCCAGCCGTGGCCATAGACCAACTTAGGCCAAAAGCCTAAGCTTGTGGGAGTACGTATTTCTCACCGACATTACATTTATGTTCACACACACTCATTGCTAGATGTCGGTGCTCATACTTTTTCATTGTATCATCCATACTAGTTTATTTTCTTTTTCCTGCTTTCTTCTCGTGTGTTTAGTAAACCTTAAGAAAAATCAAAAAAATAAAAAAATTAGTAGTTTATTTTTCTGCTGTAGTAGTAATAACTAAAAAGAAAACCCAAAAATATTTCCCGTTCTTCTTTTGCTTGTTGGGAGCTCTCCCATGTAAATAGTTTTATTTCTTTTCTTTTATTTGGGGGTCAGTAGGAGAAGACCATAATTAAATTGTTGAAGTGGCTCTTTTATGCATTATTGTTGATTTAACCAAGAGCCCATATTGCTTTGTCTTCTCCTGTTTATTGAATGCTCGCAGATTCCAGCTTAGTCCAATGCACGTGCACTCTTATTATTATTCATACCGTTCGGTCATGCAAGTGAAAGGCGATTATGATGATATATGATGGACTGACTGAGATGAGAAAAGCTGGTATGAACTCGACCTCTTTTGTTTTTGTAAATATGATGAGTCCCGCGTTCTTGATTCGACTTATTATGAATAAACATGTTTGCAATGACAATTAGAGATCATAGTTGCTTGTGCCATGCTTGATTAGCTATGAGTTATAATGATTTACCTTGTATGCCAACATGCTATTGAGATGATTATGATGTGGTGGTATCCTCCTTTGAATGATTTAAGTGACTTGACTTGGCACATGTTCACGCATGTAGTTGAAACAAAATCAACATAGCCTTCACGATATTTATGTTCATGGTGGATTATATCCTACTCATGCTTGCATCCAATGTTTATTAATTTTAATGCATGTACATGGCTGTTGTCGCTCTCTAGTTGGCCGCTTCCCAGTCTTTTGCTAGCCTTCACTTGTACTAAGCGGAAATACTGCTTGTGCATCCAAAACCCTTAAACCCCAAAGTTATTCCAGATGAGTCCACTATACCTTCCTATATGCGGTATCTACATGCCGTTCCAAGTAAATTTGTATGTGCCAAACTCTAAACCTTCAAATAAACATTCTGTTTTGTATGCTCGAATAGCTCATGTATCAACAAAGGCTGTCCTTATCTTCTGTGTTAGGCGGGTTATTCTCAAGAGGAGTGGACTCCGCTCCTCACTCACGAGAAAATGGCTGGTCACTAGGATGCCCAGTCCCATGCTTTATGCAAACTAAATCAAAATTAATTGCAAAAAAAAAACTCCCCCTGGGACCTGATGTATGTTGGAGGCACTCGTTGTTTCGAGCAAGCCATGGATTGATGCTTGTTGGTGGAGGGGGAGTATAAACTTTACAATTCTCTTAGTTGTTACGTTGACAATGAAAGTATACCGCTCAAAATACAATTTATATCTATTTCAAAACCGAGCTTTGGCACCTCTACAAATCCCTGCTTCCCTCTGCGAAGGGCCTATCCATTTACTTTTATGCTGAGTCATCACCCTCTTATTAAAAAGCACTAGCTGGAGAGCACATCCGTCATTTGCATTCCTCACTATTAATCTATGTTGGGTATGACTATGATTGGATCTCTTTTACCATGAATTACAATGCCTAGTTAGTCCTTGATCTTTAAAGGTGCTCTACATTTATGTTTTGCGGTCTCAGAAAGGGCTAGCGAGATACCATCTTGTTATATCATATTATGATTGTTTTGAGAAAGTGTTGTCATCCGAGATTTATTATTATGACTTGCTAGTTGATTATGCTATTGATACGAGTAATTGTGAGACCTGAGAATTATTGAAAATGTGGTTAGTTATGATCTATGCTGAAAACTTGAATGCTGGCTTGACATAGTTACAACAACAAGAGCAAACAAAGTTTGTAAAAGTTTTTCTTTCTTTCTTTCAGTTTGTCAACTGAATTGCATGAGGACAAGCAAGGGTTTAAGCTTGGGGGAGTTGATACGTCTCCGTCGTATCTACTTTTCCAAACACTTTTGCCCTTGTTTGGACTCTAACTTGTATGATTTAAATGGAACTAACCCGGACTGACGCTGTTTTCTGCAGAATTACCATGATGTTGTTTTATGTGCAGAAAACAAATATTCTCGGAATGACCTGAAACTCCACGGGAGGTCTTAGAAAAAATAATAAAAAATCCTCGCCAAATATGAAGACCAGGGGGCCCACACCCTTCTCACGAGGGTGGGGGGCGCGCCCCCTAGGGCGCGCCCCTACCTCGTGGGCCCCCTGTTGACCCTCTGACGCCAACTCCAACTCTATATATTTGCTTTCGGAGAGAAAAAAATCAGAGAGAAGAAATCATCGCGTTTTACGATACGGAGCCACCGCCAAGCCCTAAAACCTCTCGGGAGGGGTGATCTGGAGTCCGTTCGGGGCTCCGGAGAGGGGGATTCGTCGCCGCCGACATCATCAACCATCCTCCATCACCAATTTCATGATGCTCACCGCTGTGCGTGAGTAATTCCATCGTAGGCTTGCTAGACGGTGATGGGTTGGATGAGATTTATCGTGTAATCGAGTTAGTTTTGTTAGGGTTTGATCCCTAGTATCCATTATGTTCTGAGATTGATGTTGCTATGACTTTGCTATGCTTAATGCTTGTCACTAGGGCCCGAGTGCCATGATTTCATATCTGAACCTATTATGTTTTCATCAATATATGAGTGTTCTTGATCCTATCTTGCAAGTCTATAGTCACCTACTATGTGTTATAATCTAGCAACCCCGAAGTGACAATAATCGGGACCACTCCCGGTGATGACCATAGTTTGAGGAGTTCATGTATTCACTATGTGCTAATGCTTTGTTCCGGTTCTCTATTAAAAGGAGGCCTTAATATCCCTTAGTTTCCAATAGGACCCCGCTACCACGGGAGGGTAGGACAAAAGATGTCATGCAAGTTCTTTTCCATAAGCACGTATGACTATATACGGAATACATGCCTACATTACATTGATGAATTGGAGCTAGTTCTGTGTCACCCTATGTTATGACTGTTACATGATGAACCGCATCCGACATAATTATCCATCACTGATCCGGTGCCTACGAGTTTTCCATATAATGGTTTACGCTTATTTACTTTTCCGTTGCTACTGTTACAATCACTACAAAATACCAAAAACCTTACTTTTGCTGTCTTTACTTTTGTTGCCGCTACCACCACTATCATATTACTTTGCTACTAAACACTTTGCTACAGATACTAAGTTTCCAGGTGTGGTTGAATTGACAACTCAGCTTCTAATACTTGAGAATATTCTTTGGCTCCCCTTGTGTCGAATCAATAAATTTGGGTTGAATACTCTACCCTCGAAAGCTGTTGCGATCCCCTATACATGTGGGTTATCACGTGCCACCTCCTCCCCTCCTTCCCGAGCCCTCCCAGCGGCTATAAATAGAGCCACGAGCTCTCTCGCAGTCCACCATCCCTCCCCAAGCATCTCCCCGAGCCCGAAGCCCCTCTCTGCCCCCCTCCCCATAGCCATGGCTGCCGCCCCGACCTTCTTTGATTCCGGCGATGCCGCTCCCCTCTCGCCGTTCCACCTCCACCACTGCCCTCCCTAGGGTCCGGTGAGCCTCCCCGTTGCCTTGCCCACCCCATTCCCCCACCAGAGCTCCCTGTTCGCCGGAGGCCGAAGCCCTGCTCCGCCGCCCACTTTGCTGCTCCTTCCCTGGTGCCCCTCGACGGCAGCTGACAACACCACGGGATGCGCCTCTCGCTCCTGAACCCGTGCGTAGGTCGGCCGTCGCGAGCGATGGCCGGACGCGCCGGCTATCGCCGTCGAGGCGAGCCCCTCCCTCTGCCCGGTGCACGCGTGAGCAGGAGGTTGAAGACGCCAGGGCCAGGCGGGCCCCTCCTCACGTGGCCCCACCGGTCGGCGAGAGAAGGGCGTGGCCCAGTCTGCCACGTTGGATAAGTGGCGGCGCCCCGCCACGAAGCCGCTTTCCCCACGCGAAAGCGCCTTCCGTGAAAGTACGCTTTCAACCTTAGAAAGCGTATTCTTCCTCTGCTTCGGCCGAGAATACGTTTCCCTTTCTGTAAAACGTATTTTCAGAGAAGACACGTTCTGTTTAAACTACCAGGGACCTGTTTGTAGAAGTATTTTTACAGACTAGTCCCCGAGCTTTAAACGTCCGTATCTTTTTACCCGTAACTCCGAATCAGGTGAATCCAAAGCCCACGTCTTCATTTCGTCGAGCTCTTTCCGTTGGTACCATTTTCATTATGTTTTAACACAGTGAAAATGACCATTTTGCCCTTGACCATAAACAGCCTCCTCCGAGAGAGAACTGTTTTCGGCAAATCTTTCCGCGATCGTTTCCCACTTCTTCCCGGAGTATTTGTCGACCCCCCAGGCAAGCCAACCTCTTATCATGAGCCCTGAACTTGCATGTTGACTTTTCTTGCACCTTGTGCGTGTGTAGTTGCAGTTGTTTCATACCGTTTTCATCTGCAATTATTCCATTATGCTGTCTTGCATGCTTGTGTTTTCATGATATCTTTTGCCATGCTAATTAGAATGTTATTATTAATAATGCCATGTTACTACTCTACTTTACTTACATGTCATCATTATAAAATGATATGAGGATTGTAATGCACCATTGATATGCTATTGTCATGTTCTTTATGTTATAGTTGTGCACTTGAGGAGTTCGATATTTTGCCATGCATTTGTATGCTGCATGCTCATTGTTGCATCCATGTTAAATATGTTCATGATGATGGAGAAGGAAATAAGATGACTTAATAATAACAAACCTCCTCCGTCATCGATGGGATCGAGTCATAGTGCCGCCAAATCGAACTTTTTCAGTGCAACCACATTTGCCTTTGTGGGAAGGCCTTAATGCGAGCTATTGTCGTGACCTCTCGTCGGTGCCTCCAACTAGGGAAGGTTATGGGCGTGCTTACCCTGATCAGGTAGGCAGACATAACCTTGTGTGCTCATTGATGAGATTATGGTACCGAGTCCCCGAGTGGGAGTGTCCCCGAGTGGGAGTGTTTTGACCACGATGGTGGTCGGGGTGTCTTTGGTAGACACGGGGCCACCCAGGACCAGCCGCCGGGAGAGTGTCATGGCAGTAGATCGGTTTCATTGGAATGCCGTTGGTCCACCTGAATGGGATGACGAGGCCATGGGTTCCGTGGTGTGGGTACAGTGTGCTACCTCTGCAGAGTGTATAAAGTCTATCGATAGCAACAGTTCATAGTAGGTCCCACTATCAGGTCTTGGTCGAAATGGAGGATAAACCGAAATAATTAAGTTGGTAAATAAATATGTGATAACAAAAATATGGTGACTTGGACTATGAGATAGTCGTGAGAAGTCACAGTGATGTTTTCGTGGTGATCGCCGAAAGGATCACAATTTGAGGCCAAGTGTTGGTCGTGGTGGTGATCGCCGTAAGGATCACGAGTTACTCTGGTCAAGACCACGATGGTGGTTTGGTGGTGATCGCCGCAGGATCCTCTAGAGTCGACCTGCAGGCATGCAAGCTTGAGTATTCTATAGTCTCACCTAAATAGCTTGGCGGCAACCCGTTGATAAGAGAGTCCGAGGGACTCGGTGTACATGTTTAGGTACATTGCATGAGCAATATATCGTTATTTGCATTTAAAGAACCATGATAGAACGGAAGGTGATTGCATAAAGTTAATATGCTATGTCTGCATTGGATATTATTGGTAGTTTACTTTCAGCATAGTTTCATGATGCCTTTATGCCATGTTATTGCCATGTTAGAAGCATGTTTGGATATGCCATGTTATTGCCATGTTAGCAGATGCTATGATTTTGTTCATGCTTAGTTGATTTTTATCATGCCATGTTTAGTAATTGATATGAGATAGGTTGTT